>NC_049901.1:45020329-45207397 GCF_001411555.2 Juglans regia | reverse complement strand
TAAACCCTAAACCCTAAACCCTAAACCCTAAACCCTAAACCCTAAACCCTAAACCCTAAACCCTAAAACCCTAAACCCTAAACCCTAAACCCTAAACCCTAAAACCCTAAACCCTAAACCCTAAACCCTAAACCCTAAACCCTAAACCCTAAACCCTAAACCCTAAAACCCTAAACCCTAAACCCTAAACCCTAAAACCCTAAACCCTAGGATATTTGTAGGCTAGGAATTGAAAGTAAAAAGAAAAGTTATGGTTCTCTCGTACCCGCGACTGTTCTTCTACCGTATTAAAATCTTAGCGGTGTAACCGTTGCTTCCTATCCACGCTTGGAGTCGAGGTGGAAGTGAGGCATCCACATGCGTGTCTCCCAACTATTTGATTTCTTGGGGGCACCTAACCAATTTGGAGCACTTGAAACGACCCTGCGACATTTTGGCTGCCCATTCTTCTACTCGGAGCTATCCCATCGACGAATTTCCCTCTGGCGTATTGTGTTGCCCTCAACCCCTACTTCGGATGGATTGGTATGCAATGCACTTATGTATACTAGCAGTATGCAATAAATAACACATTCAAAAATGTAAAGTTTGTATGAAACTAGGCAATGCCTAAAGCAATTGCCTTGGCACATACTACCGTAAGACTAAGCATAACCCAAACATTGTCTTTAACATAACATTCTTATCAAAATACAAATGAAAAATGTTCAATGTCTCCCAAAACATGAGCATCCAACAAAAAACTTTTTTCCCCAAAACTAAGGGACCAATCACAAAAAGGCCTTAATTCATGAGACAGGGAACTTCACTAGTACTAAGGTCCCTTCGCTAGTGAGACTTAAGAAAATATCCCTAGTCCTTAAGGGCTCGGGTTCTTGTAGTCCCAATCTAGCAGCAACTTCCTTGGCCTCTATTGAGGAATCAGTTACCTTACCTAGGTATCCGATTACAAAATCCAAGTCGCCCTTGATCGTATAGGCTTTCTCGATCTTGGTTTCATATTCGTCCTTGTTGAGTGCTTCCAAAGGGTCCCTAAGGCATTGGGCTGTGACTTTCAAAAGATCGACCGTAAATTCATAGCGGGCCTCTACATTGAATTTGTCTTTTATTAGCTCATTACTCAAGTCCATAATCTAGGGTACCTGCCACAACTTCTACCATTATGGGTGGAGAATGGTAGTGGAAACTACCATAATGAGATTTTGAAAAATTTCAGCAAGTAAACATACAACATATAATAGTTAACATAAGCATACAAGTGGCAAATCATGAAATACATGCATGAACATGTACTTGACATTTGACTTGACCAAAAAGAAACTTGACTTATGCCCTTGACCTTTTTCAAAAGACATGTAACATAATCTTTAGACTTTCTAAAAAAAAACATCTTCGACATCATTTTCGTGTTGATCATTTCGTATCATATCATATCACATGATTCATATCATGTGATTTATATTACTTGATCCGATCCATATCATATGAGCTCATTGTCTTGTTCTTATAACATATGGTGGACACAACAAGGTTCCCATACGCACCGCGTGTTCCTGCTAATTACCGCACTACCAACAGTCCGTACGACATGGTGAATACGTCTTATTCATAATTATTATAACACGATAGTACTTCGTCGAGTTATTTTCCTTAGTCATGGCATCCACTAGCATTAGGTGCTACCTCGCTCCGGCATCCTTTTCAAAAAGATCCATTCGAGACACGCTGATGGTTCTTTGTCGACCCAAGGGTTACCACTCCATTTTTCAGAACTCCAAAGTGGACAGAAGAGTTCCACCAGGACATTTCTCAGTCCTAGCATTTCGAATCATGATAAAATATTTTTTAGACACTTTAAAGAAAGACCATTTACCCAAATGCATGTGACATGAGACTTAAGACATACTCTTACTTGCACTGGACATGTGACACATGAAATGCCATGCATTAAATAATCAAGCATAACATATTCAAATCATGGCATGATAACAAAGAACACATGAAATATCAAAACAATTTCATGAACATAAAAGAACATGACTTGGCTGAAACATCAAAGGCATATTAACATTGAGAAATTTCACTTCAACTTGTTCCAAACTTGAAGCATAATAGATAAAAATAATGGCAAGTGTGAATCAAAGCATAAAATTATGACAACATCACATGAATCTGAGACACTTAACCCTGCAATAACCGAATCTTCATGGCACATGAAATATCAGCATAACCTCAAGCCAAACTGAAACATGTGCATGTGAATCATGGCATTTTCAACATTGATCCATAACATATGACATTTTTCATGATCTTGTACAAAATCACAATAGAGTATTCAACCAAGTAAAGCATAGAATAACAATCAAAAGTAATACGAAAAAAAGTTTTACACAAATATATACACATGTTAACCAAACTAAGTTGAGTAATTACTTATAAAAATCCTTCAAGAAAGCACTAGCAAACTGTAAATGGAAGTAAAACTTGTTAGAACAAGGGTTTTGAACCCTAATCTGTGTGCATGAGTGTGTGAGTTTCTAGGGTTCATCACTTGTTGTTGGAAATGCCTCAACCTTTCGGCTCTAAGGTTTTTGAACATGAAAACCCTTCAAGTTCATGTAACCATGGCTAGGTCATGAACATATGAGTAGTGTGTGTGTGTGTGTGTGTGGCCGATTGTCTAGAGTATATAAGTCCTCAAATGTCTAAAGTTTCTTCCTCCGTGAGCTTCAGATTCTTCCAACTCTCCTCTATCTCAATCATCCTTCCCCTGCACCAGCCACCACCGAATCTTCTACTAACCACCTCAGACCACCTTCACTACTCCACTCTGCAACTATTATTCTTTTGCAAACCTTCCTGATATCCCTTCCCACTCCCTTCGCCACCTCTTCAGTTAGAATCTGTGTGGACCCCACCCTTCACCTCAGTCTTTCTCGAGAGAGAAAGAGAGAGAGAGAAGACTAATCGTTAACATCTTCTACAACAATTATTTAAGATCATATTATTTGTTACCTAAAATAATTAGTTGGACAATGATATCTTACACTTTTAAATTTTCTGTAATTACCCTTGCTTTAAATAGATCTATATAACTTGGAGCATTCTCATTGGATTAGCTAAAAACTAAATCCAATGAGAATTTAGCTATTAAGTCATAAAATAGCTCATATTGAAATAGCTATAGTAATATCTAAAATAATTTCTAAATTTGAAAGGAACTATTCATTCATCAAATCTATTTTATATTCTTTTTTTTCTCTCTCCTTTTAATATCAATTATTTCTCTCTCCATTTTAAATGACAATTGAAAAAATATAATTAGAATACAATTACTAATTAATATATAATATTACAAATAGTAAAATATGATAAAATAAAATAAATTCATAATTAAAAAATTTTAAAATTATTAATTACTCATTACTATATAATGAATAAATGGATAATCTAATGTAGAGATTTGATGTGAATAGTCAAAGTTAAATTCATCTTATATTATTTTATTGTCATATAATGAAAAAATAATTATTCCAATGTAGAAATTTATGTGAATGTAATAGTTAAATGTTAAATTCATCTTATATTCATCAAAAATGTACTTTAACTTTAGCTAATCTAATGAGAGTGCTCTTAAGAGAGTTTTAAAAGAATTATAAATTGGTTGGTTATGGCACATAAAATACTCAATCGGAAATCATTTAAATTTGAGGCAAGCGGTCCCATTTTGAAAACAAGGAAATGTCAAACTAGCCGTTGCAACTGTATCCCAGCGGCCACCACGCTCTCTTTTCTTCTTCTTCTTCTAAGCTCAGCTTCTCCTACCCTTTCAGCTTGTCCCATCCTCAATTCAACTGAAAATCTCCCTCTCTTTCAAGGTAATAAAATCACTAAAGATGTTCACGGAAGGCCTGGATGAAAGCGCAATCAAGTGGATCAAACAGGTAAATGTATTGTAACATCTTCATATTTCTTCCATCTTTGAAAATAAATCTAGCTTTTAGTGATATTTCCCTCGTTCTTTCTGTTTGAAAAGCGGGCCTAATAGTCATAACTTTTGAGGACCTGTATTTACAGTTTGCTGTGCGATCTTTGAGTTTCGGGGTCATTTTGTCAAGAACCACAAGCCCAAGAACCGACAAAGGCTCTGAACTCAATTTCTCGCTTTTTAATTAGGAAGGATCTTGGCGATATCGTTTCCATTTGCAATTATTATTTTTTCTAATTTGTGTATTCGTCATTCATTAGAAAGTGGGTTTCCTGAAGGTTTGTTTTATTAACCTGCAGGGATCAGATTTACAAGAGGAAGAGCCTCCACCCTTTCGATCTCCTCTAACCGAGAAAATTGCTCTCGACACATTTCCAAAATCTCCACTAGCGTACAGCTACGATGGCGATTCTTTCGTGCCTGTCAGTATTTTGCCTCCTCTCAAGTTCCAATCTTGCTTGCTGACCACGCATAGCTTGGTTGCTCCTTGCCTGGACGAGGAAGACGATGAGAGCGTAGCTTCAGTTGCGGATGATGATTATAACAATTATTCGGAGGAAGAAGCTTTGGGATCTAATGACCATGACATTGATTTCTTGGATAAGCCAATTCTACACTGCTATGGTGATGAACAAGAAATAACTGGTCACAAACCCAGCACAAGTTTGAGTCGAGGTCGCGTGTCTTCTGTGAATAAAGTGTTGTCCAAAGAAAATCTCAGGATTGAAGTATCTGAAAATGTCAGAAGATATACTGATGGCCAATCGGGTACCAGAAGAAGTGCTCAGAAAGATGCAACCCTCAAGGATGGTGGAAGCGAGCCTCGTAAACGTATTCAACTATGCAATCTACATGTAGGGTTTGATGTCCTATAACTATGTAGGCAGAGGTAGAGAGGATTAAATTGCTTGTTTCTCATTGTGATTTATGTTTACGGTGATTTAGGGTACTCCAAGTCATCAATGGATCCAAGATTTAGCGGACTTGGGAACTCCAAGTGCACCTCCCATAGTTGATATGGGAAGAGAAGAAAAAGGCTTCGAGGACGATGTCGGTCAAAAGCTGAGAGCTTCTGATAGTCTGATAGAAACCGATCTACCTGGTAAAGGGATATGTCCAAATGTAGGAGACGTTTTTAATGGAAGTGAAGGTTTAACAGAATGTAGAGTACAATCCTCAGAAACCAATGAACTTGGTGGAAGGTATTGCAGATGTCAGCCTCATTTGACCATTCTTACGTTATGAGGATATGTTTTGTTTTTTTTTTTTTTCTTCCCTTTGAAGTCTTTCGGTAATTTTTGTTTCAGAGAACAAAAAATCATTCCCGATGAAAAAGAAACGCAGATCCCGTCTTTGCAAACCAACCTATTGGATCCTTCACCTCATTATAATACCAGGTACAATCTAGGCCCCGTTCCATCTGATACTAGTAACTAGGAGATTGTTGTCTTCTTCTAATTTCTACAAACGACAAATCTGTACAAATCCTTTTGTACAGCAGAAGATTTTCCTTTTTCCGTCCTAATATCTGTAGCGATGAATGTAGTAATACATATAAATACAGAACACTACAGAACAACAAAAATACACACAAAAAAGCCCATTTGGTACATTCTTTTCATTTAATCAACTTTAAATTATTTTATTTCTTTGGTATAGAGCATCCTAACATTATGGCTAGTTAATTCTTTCATTGTAGTGGTCAATATGCCTGGCAAACACTGATTGCTTACGATGCTTGTATACGCTTATGCCTACATGCATGGGGAAGAGGCTGCACCGAGGCACCTGAGTTTCTAAAAGATGAGTGCGTCATTCTCCGAAGTGCCTTTGGGTAGGTTATGCCTTTCTTGATGCTAGTACATTGACACTAGATATTTTTGAAGTTTTATGGCCTTTTCCGTATCTTATTGGGTATGTCTCCTTCTTCTCTCATTTTATAGGTTGCACAAATTTTTGCTACACCCCCAAGGTGTACAACCAAAGGAAGTTAGAACTACAAAGAGTGTTGAACAACTATGCTCTATGAACACTGAGAAAGTGGTAGGAAAAATAAGAGTGGAAGGTAAAGTTTGAAAGTTATTTCTATGCTATGTTTTTATCTAAATTCACTATTTGGAAGGACGGGGTTTTGAGTTACTTGTCATCCCAATAGATATTGTAGAAGTTAGGGTTTGGAGAGAGAGAAAAAGAAATGGAAAAGAAAGAAATGATGGGAAGTTCAAAACTCTTTGAAAAATGTTTTACACACAAATAGATCCTACAAAAGTAAATTCACAAACTAACGTAGATTGATTTGGTACGTTAGATTGTAAATCTACTTTTATTGTAAAGTAGATCTAGCTAATGTATCATAGAAAGCCATATTAGTTTGTGGATTTACTTTAGCTTACATTTGACAGTTACATATTCATGAGGTACGGTTAATACAATTATGCCCTCTAGCCTCGTTTGTTTTCATAACTCATTTCAATTCATCTCATCTCATCTTATCTAATCATTACAATTTTTTCAAATCTTCACACAAAATAAAATAAACAATTCAATTTTTTTGAATTCCAAAACAAAAATAATATTAAAAATATATATTCTAACAATACTTTATTTAATTTTTAACTTTAATATCAACTCATCTCATCTCATCTGTAAAAATAAACCCACACTTCCCTTCAGGGACACTTTGGGTTGTGCCTTCTGTGCTTTTTAATAACGAACCCAGGTTAGAGCATATATGTCATATAAATCTAATTTGGAATAGCCAAGATCCAACCATCATATAAGGACTTGGTAAACATATTTGCATACATACTTCACAAAAGGTATAGAGATATAATCACTCAGTATCTTATCTTAAATGAAGTGACGATCTATCTCTATATGTCCCTTGTGAAGATGGAAAACAAGGGGTTGGGTTTGGATTTTCAGTTAGAGTTTTAGTTTTAGGGGAAACAAGGGGTTGGGGTTGGATTTTGTGTATTTTGGGTTGTTTTGTCACGGGCATTTTGGGTCATTAGGGGCTTCTAATATGGATAAAGTGTTTTCTTGTATTCATTCAGTATACTTAGTTATTCTTTTTGATATATATAATTTTTTACATATCAAAAAAATGTCTATTGATTTTAGAATCAATATGTAAGCTAAATTATCACAATAAAATTGGAGTAGAGTAGGGGAGTTAAGAAGATGATTTCTTAAAAGAAGTGTTGCAACCATTTCGACTCAGTCATGCCTCGTATCAGTTTCTGCACTAGAGGTACAAAGGCACAGTTCCCTAGAGAAGATACATTTTCAAGATGCCTAATATGAAATTCTCTGAGGCATACAGAATTTAGGTTGTAGTTTAGGTTGTACATTGCAACCTTTCGTAGATTAGGATGCATATTATAAAACGCGCGGTGGTTGGAATGTATTTCCCCTTTTTATATTCTCTTTTTTTCTTTTCCAAACACTTGGCAGAAAGTAAATTTCCTTTCAGATTAAGGTCCTGGACAAGGTTTTCTTAATTTAAACTAAGATGTAGTTGTTGGATAATGGCAGTGAAGAAACTTCGAGTAATACCAAGGAGGAAACTCAAGAGCACATATTCACAGCGAGGCGCAATCTACATGCAAGCAGGGGCAGAATACGTCCGGCATGTTTCATCACTGTTGAAAACTGGCATAAATTCTATAAAGACTGCCTCATTCTCAGGGACGAGTGAAGGTTTGTCACCAAAAATATTTTGGAATCTGTTTATTGACTATAAACCCACTGGTTGAGCCTAAAGATGAAGCTTCTGGTGAAACTGCCATCTATGACAGATCATGCAAGTGTTTCAGCTCCAATTTTGGTACTTCAGAAGTTTATGAAAATTTACAGAGGCTTATTGTACCTTCCTAATCAAAATCCTTAGATTTTCAGAAGATCAAATGGTGAAAGAATTATATATCTCCTATGCGGGGAGGTTTTAGTGGTTGTCTTTCACATATGTCATGCATATTTGATATCACATAGATATTAAAAGGAGGACTGTTTATACCTCAGAAACTTCCCTGTGGATAACTCATAATTTCCTTTTCATGGTTGTAGAGCCATTTTCATGCTTATTCCAACTGAAGAGTGCTAAAGAGGATACTGAAGGGGAGCAGGGTTCTGCTATTTGCTTGTTCCCCGGAAGTGGCGATTATCATGTCTTGTGAGTAGCTATTTCCCCTTATGTCTTGGTGCAGTGTTGGAAAGAAAGTATTGGACAGAGCAGGTTAATGTTGGCTTTTTACTTAAAGATGCCCTTTTGTGCCTGTTTGATGGTCTTTTTTAAAAATTGTACATACTTATGGTTGGTAAATAATATTCTGAAGCATAGCCTATAAAAACCAAACCATTGGCTTGCCTCTTCATGTTACTTGCAGTTTTGGAGATAACAAGCAGTGAGGAAGTGTCTTATTCATGTATCTAATTTCAGTTTTCCGGAGACCCAAGGTGATGCTCTTTTGGTGGAAGTCCAAGACACAAAAAATTCAGTCCAAGGTCGAACTACAATTCCAGTTTCATCCCTTGCTGATAACCCTGTATGTATCCTTCATCTTCAATCTCTTATAGATATGAGGTTGTGTCTATTCTATTCATATGTTAACTTGATGTGATTGTCTGGCCATGCAGAGTGACAGAATTCGGTGGTGGCCCATATACCATGATGATCAAGAATGTGTTGGGAAGATCCAGCTCTTTGTTGGCTGTACAGTCAGTAATAATGACACTAATCATATAAAGGCATGATGTCCTTGAACTCAACTTAGCTGAATACCACAATTCTTTACTTTCCTATTTCGTAAGATAACACTGTCTGGGACAGTGAAATTGACTTACATACTCATCCGGTAATGACCACTACAAAAAACATGCTACTAGTTGGACCTCATGTAAGACTCTTCTTCAAAAGCTCAATATATAGATTGGAGTGATATATTAAAAGATTACGTATAAGGCATTTATACTATTTTAAGGCATGAAACTCAAACAGTCTGTCTTATGAATATGTCTAGAACTGGGTAGGATATGGATTATATTCAGATGATTTATATGTCAGATATCAGATTCTTATTACATATTAGAGTTCTAAGAGATTATGGATTCAGATAATTTCTTCAATACCTGGAGTTGGAGTTTCCATATGTGTGTGATCATTGCAGTTCTATATGCGAAAGAGTTTCTGGGTTATGTCCTTACCTAGGTGCTTTCTCTTTTATACGTCTTGTGATAGGCCTATTGATCATTTATCAATAAAATTTTTGTTTACCAATTTAAAAAAACAGTTTCTGGGTTATTGCAGTTCTACACGTATATATTGGTTGGTGCTGTCTTTAATCCACGTATAGAATGGTTAAATGCTGTGTATCTGAAGAAATGTGAATGTTAGGTTGTATCCGCATATTAGCTGGTGCTCATTTACCAATCCATTTGTATAATGAGAAAATGTGGTGTATGTGATGATATGTGAATGTGAGTTAGGTCAATGAAGTGTGTGTGTGCACGCACGTGCATGCATGTATAAATCTATGTTTTGAACTGTTTTTCCCTCTCATGTTGCAGAGTGGACCTGTTGTGGAAACTCTAGCATATGATTTATTGCTGGAGGCAGCAATGCGTGCACAGGAATTTCATTCCCGGAATCTATGGTTACATGAACCTTGGAAGTGGTTGTTGACTGAATTTGCAGACTACTATGGCGTTTCCAATTCATATACTAAGCTGAGGTGCTAAAGAAATGTAAATTTTTAAGTCAGTTTAAAATTAAAATGGCTATGAATATTTTAAGTTCTCAACATTTTCCCTTACCATGGCTTTTTTTGTAGATATCTTTCACATGTCATGAAGGTGGCCACTCCAACAAAAGACTGCTTAGAGCTTGTGAGTGAGTTACTCGTACCAATAATAAAGGCTCGAAGTGAGAAAACTTTGACCAGGCAAGAGGTAATCCTCTACAGAAGATCCACATTGCATACATTAGCATTTATTTATTCATAAGTCAAAATTTATGCTTCTCATTTACTTTGAAACTATAGTAGCCAAGCAGATGTTGTTAGACTGTGGAAGAATCATATAGAGCTAAGCTATATGTATACATTTAAGAAGGTTATTGTTGAATGCAATCCTGCCTTAACATCTTCAAATTTGATCTCTAACAGGAACGACCCAAGTAAATCTTATAAACAGTGATCGTACATGCAATGTTATCCCCATCTGCACTCATATTGCTTCATTGTAGAAATTTGTCCAATTTGAGATTGAAGTTTGTTTTTTTGGTCATATGTGTGTGTGTGTGTGTGTGTGTGTGTGTGTGTGTGTTTATGATTGTCGAGCATATATAAATTGGTCCACTTAGTGCCTGTAAGAATTAGCATGTCATTTCTGTATATGCCCTCTGGCAAAAGATTTTTATTCCATTATTCTTTGTCCCGTCTGTCTTGTAGAAAAACCTACTATTGGATTGTGAAACCAAAATAGAGAGTCTTTTGGCAAATGTTTTTGAAAACTACAAATCGTTAGATGAAGACTCTGCTACTGGGTTAGCAGACTTGTTTGGTTCAATTCAAGAGTCTGCAGCACCAGCTCTAGCACCTGCTGTCCAAGTTTACACTCTCCTTCACGATATCCTTTCTCTAGACGCACAGACTATGCTGAGAACCTATTTTCAGGTAAGTTAACCTTGTTACCAACAACACACTATTTCCTTGAATAGAATTGCAAGTATATATATGTTCAAGTACCGGATGGAATTTCTGGTAACTGATATAGCATGCTATAATCTGCCTGTTGATATTTGTAGATTATAAATTAGGCTAGACTAGATATGAAGATTGTTATTAGTTCCCCAGGAGAGAGAGAAACAGATTTTGCACGACCTGATGCAAATGACCTGTGAACTCACTTTGTGAAATCTTCTAAGCATCAGATGACAATTTTCCAACAGATCTAATGTGGGATAACTGGATGATGCAGACTGGGACTGAAGACATGGTCTACATGTGAACGAAAGCCCATGAAATATCTTTATATATTAATTAGTTCAGAACTGCCTGTCTTCTTCATGTTTCAACATATCAGGCAGAATGTAACTCTAAACCAAATGGGATTCATTTGCAGACAGCAGCAAAATGGAGATGTCGGAAGCACATGGCAGAGACTGATGAGTTTATGTCAAGCAACTCTGAAAGCTTCTCTATGGATTCCATTACCATCTCCACAGCATACTTAAAAATGAAGAATCTATTTATAAAGATAAGCAACGAAATTCAGGCAGACATCAAGATCCATGACCAGCATATACTCCCAAGGTACTGGGAATTTGATTCTGGAAACACTGATTTATAAATAATGAAAGCTCATTACCTAACATAAGAGAAGGGAAAGGATCTTTAGTTTCTATTAGCCCTTCTAATAGCCCTTCTATTAGGATGTGAATTAACTTTAGCTATGATATTTCTGTCAAAAGTATCATTTTTTTTTTTTTTTTTTTTGTCTATTAGCTTCTAAATTTTTTTCTTATTGTCAAATGTGATACTACAGTTGTATTTTATAGTTTTGTATTTGTACTAAAAACCATCTGCGAGTAGGGACTTCAATTCAAAGGGTGCTCACTTGCTTACTCAGGAATGAGCAATAAGACTTTCCAGCGATACCAATCAAGATAGTATGCTCAAAGGGACTAACTGCCAATACTTCCTAAAAATATAAAACTTCCAATTGGATCTGGAACCTCCTAAAATTTTATCCTGCATGCCTTACCATATCATGTATCTTCTGACACCTGAGGCTTTTTCCAGCTCAATTGACCTGTCCAAAGTCACAGCTGCTGTTTATAGTACGGAGTTGTGCAACAGGCTTAGAGGCTTCCTTGCTGCATGGCCTCCCTCTAGTCCTATGCTGCATGTAAATGAACTAGTAATAGCAACTACTGATTTCGAAAGGGATCTTGAATCATGGAATATCAGGTCTGTGAAAGACACATAATACAGGTTCCTCAATAACTTTTCCTGCGTTTGTTTCGACTGAGAATATTTGGGAAGATAATGGTAACAACATTTCTGTTTGCTTCAGTCCAGTGCAGGGTGGTGTAAACTCAAGGAATTTGTTCCATAATTACATAATGGTGTGGGTGCAAGATATGCAACTTAGTTTACTTGAGCTTTGCAAAGCAGAAAAGGTATTTATGTTCTGAAACTAATGTCTGTATGCATTTTGTTTGTGCGCGCACTTGGGCATGTGCATCTCTCACCCCTCCCCATGCCAGCCCAAATCTCAAGCAATAACTAAAGACACCGTTTGAATGAGGAACCAAATTAACCTCTTGTGTCCAAAATGATGATACAGGTGCCATGGTCTGGAGTAATGACAAATCATTCCACCTCACCATTTGCAGTGGAAATGTATGAGAAGATCAGAGACAACCTCATTCAGTATGAAGTGGTAATCAATCGATGGCCTCAGTACTCATTAATTTTGGAAAATGTAAGTTCTAATTTGTTTCTTGTAGTTACCATCTAAAGGCCATTAGTGCTCTCTCTCTCTCTCTCTCCCCAATTAAGTATACACACTTTTTTAAACAAATTATTCTTGCATCTGCTGAAACTTGGCCATTGCTTATTGATTTCTGAAAGGCTGTTGCAAATGTGGAAAGGGCAATCATAAAAGCACTGGAGAAGCAATATAATGATATACTGACGCCTTTGAAAGATAGTATTCAGAAGAAGCTTAATATGCAGGTTCAGAAGCTCACAAGAAGACAATCAATGACGATCTATTATGTTCCTAATCAAGTGAGTTCTTTGTATCTATATATGTTCCAGAGCTTGGTATCTATATTTAGTCACCAGGAATTTAAAGAGGTGTCGGAACTGAATTGAGGTCAAAGTTAGTCAGTAACAAGCAAACAGACATATTGATGTTTGCATATGTGCATCTACAAGATTTGCAGTTCTTTGCATTTATATATCTCAACTTTATTTTCTTGTCACCAGTTGGGAATTTTTCTGAACACCATGAAGAGAATCCTTGATGTCCTGCACATTAGAGTGGAGGAAACCTTAAAGTCTTGGGCATCATATCTGCCTACTAAGGGAGATAAGAAGTCACTGTTTGGAGAGCAGATGAATGCGATCACAGTTCTCTTGAGAACAAAATACAAGAATTACTTGCAGGCACTAGTAGAGAAGCTCGTTAGCAACGTAAGCTTTATCTACAATCCAGTAACATTTGAATGATACTCAAACTCACGTCTCTTTGTATTAAATTGCTGTAGAAAACTAGAAACATTACAATTGTTTAATTTTTTAATCCGCTAGCAGCCACTGTAAGGAGCTCAGTACATATAAAATAAAAGAACATACTCAGTAGAGCTCAAGAATTAATTTTGATATATCATTTCTCTTTCACATATCCTTGATCCTTACCCTAGACAAGTGAGAATGCGAACCATATTCCTCCTTAATGGTCAAACATGTGAAATATTTAATTAAATGAATTAGAGTGTGAATCCAAGATTCGAACAATCAGACTCTAATACTATGTAAAATCATTACTTGTCTCCAAAGTTTAGCTAATAAAAAAAATTAGATTTAATTAATTGTATTATTTATTGATACAAATCATCAAAAGTTTATGGGAAAATGATTTTTTCAGATGCAAGCTAATCGAAACACGAGGCTCAACAGGATTCTGGAGGAAACGAAGGAAGAGGATGGAGAGGCTGAGGTCCGTGAAAGAATGCAATTGCTGAGTTCACAACTCATGGGCTCTATATCCAACTTGCATGAGGTTTTTACTAGTTGGATATTCATTGCGACCTGCCGTGGATTATGGGATAGAATGGGACAGGTGAAGAAAATCGTGGCGTTATCTACCTGGTTTACTACTAAATTTCTCCGAAAGTCTAATGCATTTCAAATTTTCAATTGTTTATGCCAGATTGTTTTGAGATTTCTCGAAGAAAGAAAGGAAAATCGATTTTGGTATAACGGATCTTATTATGCTCTTGTGGTAAGTAAATTTAAGATCACTCATCATTCGTCTATCTGGTTATTTTCAAGACCATTATGCATTCTCGCTCTGCATGCTCAAGTTTGTGGTGGGTGCTGCGCTACCGTAGTCATTGCTCATGTACATCCTGTCAAACTTGCGCCTATCTGTTTTGATTTGTAGATATTGGAAGACACTTTTGCTTCTCAAATGCAGCGACTGCAAGGAAATGCCCTACAAGAGAAAGATCTTGAGCCCCCTCGTTCAGTTATTGAAGCTCGATCAATTCTTTGCAGAGACACAGCAAATGCAACAGATCCGTCTTCCCTGTTCTATGTTTAGCAGCCGACACTTGTCCAACTGCCAAACCATGTTTCAGTACTTTTTTTTTCTTTTTTTTCTTTTTTTTGAGGTAAACAGACTGAATTCCATTAGTAAGCATAAGAATATACAATATCCTGAATACAAGCTGGAACACCACACAATAAAATAGATTCATCAGTTAAACTAAGTGCAGCTTTAGCTAAATTATGTGCCAATTGATTAACATCCCTCGGCACAAAATGAAATTCCCATTTCTGTAAGTTAGAGAGCAGGATCTGAATATCATGAATAAGATGCCCATAAGTGCCAAACAATCCATCTGATCTCTGAATCAACTCCACCACATTCTTGGCATCACCTTCAAATACAATCCTGTTAAAACCCAACTCCAAACAAAATGAAATTGCCATAAAAGCTCCCAAAGTTTCAGCAATCTGTGGTTGAGGACATCCATGTTTGGGAATCTGCTTTGATGCTAGAACTTCTCCATGCTCATTTCTGATAATAATACCAACTCCCATTTTCTGGTGAAGATGATCCAAAGCAATGTCCCAATTGGCCTTAACATAACCTGCCATTGGTGGCAGCCAAGATAGATTTGTAGTTGCAGACAATTGGAAACTGAAGATTGCTTGAGAGATTGAAACTCCTATAGAGAATTTTGAGCCATACACAATAGCTGAGATGGATGTTGGAACATGTTGTTATGAAGTAACTCATTCCTCCTGATCCATAAAGCTCTAGCAGTAATCATCATTAACTCAAAATCTAAACTTTCAAGACATCCCTCCAGGAACATAACTAAAAGTCCATAAACTTGAGACCCTAATTTTACATTTCTAAAATTTTTTATTACAAAGACACCAGACATCAATAGCATAAGGGGGCACTCCAACAAAATATGCTCAATAGATTCCTCTGCTAAGAAACAAATTGGACAAAGTGCATCTCTCACAATTCTTTTCAGCTTCAAATTTTGTCTGGTTGGTAGAATATTACAGCAAGCTTTCCACATTAAATTCTTCACGACTGGAGGTACATTGGACTGCCAAATACTCAGCCAACAATTTCCTGTAATACTGCTTTCAGAAGACCCACAAGAGTTCCTAAAATCCAACTGCAGATGGTAGACGCTTCTCACAGAGAACCTACCATTCTTAGTACATCTCCATACCAACCTATCATCACTAGCAAGAGGACTCAGAAATATATTAGAGATCAAAACCACTTCATCTGCACTAAACAAAGTCTGCAATAAATCCATATTCCACTTCGTTGAACTAGGGAGTAATAAGTTGGCCACCTTAGCATTCTCATCCAGAATTAGAGATTGAATAGAGTAATCACAGGACGTGCTATCCATTTATCTTTCTAAATACGAATGCTTTTACCATTTCCCACTCTCCACCATAAGCCTTCCTTAAGCAACTCTTGAGCTGAAAGAATACTTTTCCAAGCATAAGATACATTTGTAGGTACAGTTGCCTCCAACAAAGTAGAGTTAGGAAAATAGTTTGCTTTGAAGATCAAAGCAAACAATGATGATGGCATATGTAATAATCTTTAGCCAACATAGCAATGTTAAAACATTCTAGATCTCTGAAACTCAACCCACCTTTCCTTTTTGCTATCCCCAACTTACACCAGCTCAACCAGTGAATTTTGTGGTCATTTTCCATATGGCCCCAAAAAAACCTCTACATTGTCTGAGTAATTTGAGCACAAAGAGTCTTAGATGATCAAAATAAACCCATATAATATGTTGGAATGGCTAGAATGACAGCTTTAAAGAAAATTTCTTTCCCAGCTCGAGAAAAAAACTTAGATTTCCAACTATTGATCCTCTTCCAAATCCTGTTTTTAATGTAATTAAAAGTAGTTGTCTTGTTTCTCCCTATCATAGATGGTAAACCAAGATATTTCTCAAAGCTACCAATAGATCAAAGGCCAGAGAGATGTTGAATTAAAGATATAGTTGCTCTATCAGTGTTTCTTTTAAAATAAAGAGAAGTCTTGGCCCTATTCAATTGCTGGCCAGAAGACCTCTCATAACATTGTAAATATCTTACAACCTACTCCATTCCATTGAATTTTCTTTAATGAAAAACAAACTATCATCAGCAAAAAATAAATAGGAGATTCGAATCCTACCTCTTGAGATGGGCACACCATGAATAGCACTAGTGAGTTGTGCATGTAATAGGAGTTGACCGAAGATCTCAGCACAAATAATAAATAAGGAGAAATAGGATCTCCCTGTCGGATACCTCTTCAAGGTATAAAACTCTTTAGTGGTTCACCATTAATCAAAATAGAGTAGGACACTGAGGAAACACACTCCATAATCAAATCCACCCATCTCTGCCCAAATCCCATTTTCACTAAGACAAGTTTCAAAAACTCTCATTCAACTCTATTATAGGCTTTACTCATATCAAGCTTAACAGCCATATGACCTTCTCTTCCTTTCAAGCAAGAACTCATGGTATGAAAAGTCTCATAGGCAGCCAACACATTATTAGTAATGAGACGATCATGTATAAATGCACTTTGGTTTGGTGATATAATATGAGGCATCATAGTCTTAAGTCGATTCGCTAAGACTTTGGAAATTATTTTATAGATGACATTACATAAGCTGATGGGACGATAATCAGTTACCTTAACTGGCTCTTTAACCTTTAGATAAGGGTGATATTAGTCTGATTTATATCTGTCAAGGAATCCCATCATTAAGAAATTTAATAACACTACGACATACTTTATCTCCAAGCACCTCCCAATTAGCTTGAAAAAAGGAGGCAAAATAACCATCTGGGCCTAGTGATTTACAAGGAGACATCTGAAAAAGAGTTGTTCTAACTTCCTCTACTGTGAATGTCCTTTGTAAGCTATTGTTCATATCATCTGTCAATACATGATTAATAACTGATAAACAAGCTTCAATATTCTCAAAAGATGAAGAAGTAAAAAGTTGAAAGAAGTAGTTAGTGAAAAAATCTTTGATGTCATTCTCTTCATCCAGTGTAATCCTAGCATCAATTTCAACTCTGCAAATGTGATTAATTCTTTTCCTCTGATTTGCAAAAGAATGATAAAATTTAGTATTGCGATCTCCATATCTTAGCCATTCCACTTTAGCCCTTTACTTCCACCTTATATCATCCTTCTCAAGCACAACATTTATTTTAGATTGCACCTTTCTAAGTTCAGCCGTCAATTCTGATGAGTGATCCACGTGCAGTATCTCTAGTTTTGCTTCCAAGAGACAAAGATCTTACCTCTCATTTTCATATTTGCCTCTGCTCCATCTTTTCAAAGTTGTTCTACAAGTATTCAGAGTGTAAGTAAGGGCTGCCAAATTATCAGATTGAGAATCCCCATAGCTCCATATCTCCATATCTCCATATCTTCCTCTTATAATGACATAACAAACCAGGAAATTGAACACAACTTAGAATTGGATGATGATCTAAAAATGAGTGGGGAAGAACCTTAGCAATAGCTCTACCAAAAGAGGTAAGCCACTCTTGATTAGAAAGAGTTCTATCTAATCTCTCCAAAGTGAAAGTATCATTTGATCTGTGATTACACCAAGTAAATTTTGGACCACGATAGCCCATATCACATAATCCACAATCCATCAGAACAGATTGGAAATCATCCATCTATTTAACAGATCTAATAGCACCATCTTTCTTTTATGAGGGACTCAAAATTTCATTGAAATCACCCATTAGAACCCAAGGTGAAGAAATACCCCTACTTAGAAATCGAATTAAATCCCACCCTTCCTTCCTTTTGTGTGTAATTGGATGCCCATAAAATCCTGTGAAAAACCACCAGGATGAACCCTACTGCCAATGGATTGTAACATGAATGTGTCGTAGAGAATAATTAAGGAGATTAACATCAATATCATTGTGCCAAAATAATGCTAACCACCACTAGTTCCCACACTATCAACAGTAATCAGATGATTAAAACCCAATCTCAACTTCAAAAGCTTAACTTTATTCCCCATCAACTTCGTCTTAATTAAAAATAGCAAATGTGGCTTATGTTTCTTTTCCAGCTGGTAAAGACTACAAATTGATCGATGGTTTCCAAGCCTTCGGCAATTTCAAGTTAAGAGATTCATTGTTGTTAGCAAGGCTGGTTACCACCTGGGAAATCTGAATTTTTTTAAAAAATCTGAATTTTAATGCTCATTTCTTTAGTTTAATTTAGATAATATATTTCTTAAATTTTGGTTTTCTAAATAGTAATTAATTTAGTAAATTTTAGTATTCAATAGCATAATTAATCTCTGTGGGTTCGACATCCGTTTTCTTTAAAAACACTTTACTACTTGATATGATTCTGTGCACTTATAGATATTTGTATGCGAACAAGTTTTTGGCGCCGTTGTCAGGGATTAGTTATTTGTTATTAATATTGATACTAGCTAGATTGTTACTATTTTGGATTTTATTTTAATAAATCAAACTGGTTTAAATAGATCTCAAATTGGTTTTTCATTTCAGGAATCAGAGTGCATGCCCCGATCTAAATTATTAGAACATACATTTTTCGATCTCGAGATTGAAAGAACCTTACGTCGGATTAATAAAGAGAAAAAAAAGAGGTCGCCGCATCTAAATTTAATATGGCCGACCAGAAGCACAAGGTGTTCAAAGACTATGCTATGTTCTCTGTCAATGGGGCGACATCTAGTATAAGACGACCAGTTATACAAGCCAATAACTTCAAGATCAAGCCAGCCATCATTCAAATAATTCAACAAACCGTCCAGTTTGGGGGGCTGTCACAAGAGAATCCTAATGTTCATATTGCAAATTTTCTAAAAATTTGTGATACTTGTAAGTACAACGGAGTGACAGATAATGCGATTCGATTGAGACTTATTTTTTTCTCACTTAGGGAAAAAGCAAAACCTTGGTTGAACTCTTTGCCGCCCGGCATCATAACCACCTGGGAGGAATTGGCACAAAAATTCTTAGCAAAATATTTCCCTCCGGCCAAGACAACGAAGTTAAGGAATGATATTACTACTTTCACCCAAATTGAGGGTCAATCATTATATAAGGCATGGGAGAGATACAAGGATTTATTGGGCAAGTGTCCACATCACGACCTCCCAACTTGGTTTCAAGTATAGACATTTTGCAATGGTTTGGGACCCACAAATCGATCTATGGTTGATGTAGCTGCAGGAGGAGCATTAATGAGTAAAACCCATGAAACTGCATATAAACTTCTAGAAGAATTGACATCCAACAACTATCAATGGTCTGCGGAGAGAGCAATGCCAAGAAACACAGCTGGAGTTTTTGAACTTGATTCTATTACCACATTGGCGGCGCAGATGGCAAATTTATCACAACAACTAGGTAAGATAAACGTTAATGTTATTTCAACTAATGTTGTTTGTGATCATTGCGCAGGAAGTCATTCAAGTGTAGATTGCCAAGTGGGGAATCCTTTTGCCCAACCTAGTTATGAACAAGCCCATTACGTGTCCAATTTCTAACGTCAAAAAAATCCTTATTCAATCATATTCAATCTCGGATAGAGAAATCACCCTAACTTTTCATGGAGCAATAACCAAGTGCTGGCTAGACCACCTCAACAATTTCCATAGCAAGAGAAGAAGCCAACACTTGAAGATATGATTATGCAGAACATGCAAAAGACTAATATGGTGACCCAAAACAAGTTGGCTTCAATCCACAATCTTGAGGAACAAATCTGTCAACTCTCAAACATGCTTACTGAGAGCACATCAGGGACTTTACCGAACAACATTATGACCAATCCGAAGGAACATGTCAAAGCCATAACATTGAAAAGTGGGCGGATATATGACCAACCACAAACAGTAAATACCGAGCGAGATGCAGAAGCTGCCAAAAACATGGAATCTGAGATAAAGGAAGCCGAGTCCGAGGTGAAAGAAGCAGAACGGGATGTGACCGACCAGCAAGCTGAAAAGACTAAGGAGAATAAAGGGGCTGTAAAACCCAAGAAATCCAGGGAGTTTATATCTGGAACTTATTCTCCTTCAATTTATGATTCACCAATTTCTTTTTCGCAGAGATTAAAAAAAATAATAAGATTGATATTCAGTTCTCTAAATTTTTGAGTATATTTAAGCAACTGCATATTAATATTCCTCTCATTGAAACTTTAGAGAAAATGTCTAAATGTGCAAAATTTTTGAATGATATATTATCAAACAAGCAGAAGTTGGAGGAGCATGAGATTGTAATGCTGACCGAGGAGAGCATTGCAATTTTACAAAAGAAGTTGTCGCCTAAGTTGAAAGATTCGGAGAGTTTCATTATCCCTTGCACTATAGGAAATTTTCATTTTGATAAAGTTTTATGCGACTTAGGGGCAAGATACTTTACCGCATGTAGTGTGATTTTTAAGAAAAATTCAAAAAACTTAATAAGTCTTTAATTAGTTAAATTCATATATAGATATGAAGTTATTAATTGGAGATATTTTTAGTATTGTTCGAGAGAAAATATTGAATAGTTAAGGAAATTTTATCATCAACTTGGAATAATTGGAATTTTATAATAAGGAAGAATAAATTGTGTGGGATTTGCTAAGTGAAATCAAATGCTCTAGATATATTCTTATTATTTTTAAAAAATCTAAATTTTAATGCTCTCTTCTTTAGTTTAATTTAGATAATCTATTCCTTAAATTTTTGTTTTCCAAATAATAATTAATTTAGTAAATTTTAGTACTCAATAGCATAATTAATTTATGTGGATTCGACATCTGTTTTCTTTATAAACATTTACTACTTGTTACGATTATGTGCACTTGCAGATATTTTTATGCAAACAGATGTTGCTGCATTGAAAGGGAAATTTGTCCATTTGAGGGAAGAGCAAGAAAGGTAGAAGCAGATGTTGGAAGCCATCCTTCAACAACTTAATAATATGGCGTCCAATTATGATCACCTAGTGGTCAATGCTGGACATCACAATATGAGAGAGAGTTCATCAAGTAATAATTTTAAGGTAAATGGAAATCCTTTATTTGAAGGTACTGGGGGAATCCAATAGAGAACCCTTCGATTGGACTTCCCTAGATTTGATGAATCCAAGCCTGTTGAATGGATCCTAAAAGCCCATAAGTTTTTCTCATATTGTAACACTCTTGATGATCAAAAACTCCAAATTGTTTTTTTCTCATATGGAGGGGAAGGCTTTGTCTTGGTATTGTTGGCTTATGGAGTCTAGTCCAGTGTCTACATGGAAGGAGTTTGTAGTAGGCCTTAAAACTCGTTTTGGACCCTCGGCATATGAGGATCCAGTGGGAGTTTTTACAAAACTTTGACAAACCAGTTTAGTTGAGGAATATCAAACCCAATTTGAGCTCTTATCTAATTGAGTCAATGGACTCACCAAAGAGTTTCACATCAGCACCTTTATTAGTGGCTTACATGATGATTTGAGAATTGTTGTCACCATGTTCAAGTCTATAACTCTTTTGGTAGCCTTCAGGTTAGCCCATTTGCAAGAAGAAGTCTTACAGAAAATCCCACACAGCTTCCTACCTAGCCCACCACCAACACCACCCAACTTGCGTAGTCTTTTGTCCTAGCTCCTTTATTAGAACTACATGCCCCTCCACCACGCCCATAGAGGAAATCAACCAAACCTCACCACCAACAACCAAAACAAAGGGTCTACCTTATCTGTTAAACAAATTTTCCAGGCTCATATGCAAGAGAGAAAGGACCGATGTCTTTGCTATTACTGTGATGAAAAGTTTCAACCCGAACATCGATGCAATAGGCCAAGAATTTATTTGTTGAAAGAAATTGAGTAGGACGCATCTCAAGAGGACATGGATGGCAATGCAACTTGGGAAGATTTTGGATGAGCTTTGGCGGAAATTTCTCTGACCTTGTGAGCAAGGTCTTTCTAAGAGGGAGAGTATGTTATGATTCTAGAAGGTTTCGGCTTTATGTCAGGGACAATGTAGGCGTGGTCATTGTTAAAATGTCTAAGGGTGTCTTATGTTAGTAGGGTGTGTCCGTGGGTTACGTGGGTCACCAATTATGTTAGTGGTCAGTGGCTTGCTTTTGACGTTATGTTGATGGTCAGTTAAGTGTGTGTTAGTAACGATGTCTATTTAAACATATGAAGAAATATCTTTTTGAATCCCAAAATTATTGTGTTGCTGGAGGAATTTGGCTCCTCGAATTTCCATTTGTTTATTCTTTTGTTCTTCTCATCTTCATTAAGTACTAGGCCCATAACACTCTTCTCCTCATCTGTTAGTGAGAGATTCCCACATAGATGAAATAGATCTTCTTCCATCAGAACGAAACTACTACCTTCCCGGATCGAAATCTAGAAGAAAAACTTGCCTAAAGCAAACAATTACTCCCAATCCTTCGGTTGAAGAGAGAGAACTGGATTTTTTGTATGTTTCGGTACTTATCCATATATTCGTAGCATAGGTGTATAGTACTAAATAATTTGTAGTGCACGTGATTGATTTTTCTTATCTGATATAAATTCCCACCAAAAAAGATACTTGATATCCGAATCGTGTGAATCCAAAATTAAAAATAACAAAAGTACATCATAAATATTACAAGCATAATTACTAAATAGTTGTTCAGATGAAGCTTGCGTCGAAAAATAATCAACCTACCCTACTGACAGTCAAAGGAAAAAAAAATTTTGAATTATGCCACCAAATGAGCTTTGCTACTTATCATCTCACACATCATACACTACACATATCCAGCCTGCCACTAATTCGGGCTACATATTCTATGCTCATATCCGGCCAAGTGCAAAACAGGGATGTTATTACTTCCTTTTTCTTTCGTTTCGAACAATAAGGCCTCGTTTGGATAGTGAGATGAGATTACTTATGAACAGTAGTAAAATAGTTTGTGAATAAAAGTAAAATTGTTTGAATTAAGATATTTTATAGAATCTTGTAGAAAGATTAAAAAAAAATTGAATAAAAATATTATAAAATTAAAATATTATTAAAATATAATTTTTGTTTTAGGATTTGAAAATTTTGAATTATTTTTTGTGTTTTGTTTGGAAGTTTAGAAGATTTGTAATTATTAGATAAAATGTTAAATATTTTTCAATTTCAAATATTTATATTTGTGGTGTTTAGATATTGAGATTAGATAAGTGAGATGAGATAGGATGTAAGGCTATTGCTATCCAAACCATACCTAAATGATTAGAAATTTGCTTCTTTTCTCTATTTCTCTGTTTTTTTTAGGGGTGTGACACTCTTCAACTCAACACGAATATTGTAAAGAACGTGTCTCACAACCGGTCGTAATCGTTAACCTGCAAATCGTTAAGTGGGTTGCGTGGAGCGCCCGTGACACCTCCGATGCTTAAGTCAATAATGTGTGAGAGATAATAATTCAAGAATGCTCAATCAGAAAGATCAAAAGTTACAAGTTGCCATTATATATAGGAATGAAGAATATTGGATGAATACTATAAATTGATTAACTTTACACAATGCTTATTCTTGATGTATCGGAATTGTCTAATCACCACGTAGTCTATATCCAAAATGTGAGATTTATTCCTCCATGATAAATAGGGCGGCTAGGGTCTTTGTTAACTTACACGACTTTTTTGAATCCTTTATAGGTGATGGGCCTTGGGCCTCCAGTTTGGGCTAGACTAATATTAACTCCTCGAGTTATCTTTGCTAATTTCTCTCGCATGTAAGCATGAGGCATTCATAATGAAGGAATTACAAATATCTTTCTTTACTCAGTTGAGGATGCTTCAGATCCTAGACCACCCCACTAGGGATTTGAGACAACCTATGGGCTACCCTGCTGGCCCATTTATTATTTTACTCGCTATTTCCACTTGTCAAGAGGTAGAAATTTTAAACTTGGGAAATGTACGTACGTTATCCAGTAACCTTCGCCACATTCTTCAATCATTTCCTTTAGTCAAGTAATGATGATTTATATTTATTACCTGCACTTCATTTCTCTACTCCTTCCCATTTTTTATCTTCTTCTCAATTTCTTACTTTCTTCTTTATGTTCTTGAAACCCCATTATTTTGACTTCTTTACCTGCGATTCTGACATTCCCCATTTCTTCCTTTCTTTCTGCATGTTTGTCACTTTACTAAAGACATCCCATGTTTTGAAGGTTTTGGGTGGCGTTCCACCCTTACTACCAGGGACTTGACGAATCTACGCCACACCTACAGGATTCTAGACTCAATACTCTTAGAACTCCTTCATTGTGCCTGCATCGATAAGGAATGGTAAAGGTTGCTCTTCCCGTCTGTGCCCTAACCCACAGTTTGCGATTCCCTTTCCATCGCCTAGTACGCGACGTTCTTGACCTTCTTTGGCTCTACCTGCACAACTTCATTCTCATGCGTGGTGGGTTCTTCTCTGTTCTCATATTGTATTTCGTTTGATTTTGGAACCTACTATGGAAGATTACCCAAATTTAACCGCCCGAGAGTTCTTGGCGTTTAATTCTTTGAGGAGCTCTCCAAGTAATATTTGTAGCTTTCGGATTAGGAAGCAGTGGTTGGCCCGTTTTCAGAGCCGTCATTCGAATGCCAACAATGGACAAGGAAATTTTTCTTGGTCTCTGGCGTATCTAATCCACGGACAAATAACTCCATTTCTTCGAGGTATTCCGGAAGGTACCACCCTGGAACAAGGAGTGTGACGAAGCTTTCCAAAAGTTAAAACAACATTTGACCAATCCGCCACTCTTGAGGCAACCTATAGAAGGAGACACACTCTATGCCTATCTAGCGGTATCCCCCCACATTGTTTCGGCCGTCCTGGTCAAGGAAGAAGGGGCAGCACAACTGCCATGTACTAAACAAGTCGCGCCATGAGGGGAGCGGAAGTCAGATATCCGAAAATAGAATTGTTGGCTTTTGCCCTGGTGACAACAGCTAGGAGGTTACGCCCGTACTTCCAGGCCAACTTGATCACAATGCTCATAGAAAGCCCACTGAAAAATGTGTTACATAGACCAAACAACTCAGGGAGATTATTCGGGTGGTCAATCGAACTCAACGAATTTGACATCGAGTACTTGTCAAGGAAGGCCGTAAAAGGGTAAGCATTGGTGGACTTTATTACCGAATTCTCAAGTTTCCCCCCAGAAGTGGTTGCCGCCCCAACAGGAAAACCATGGGTCCTTTCTGTAGATGGCTCTTCTTATCAAGCTGGCGGGGTGATAGGAGTCCATATAATTAGTGGAGAAGGGCAGGAAAATCGATACATGGCAAGGCTCACTTTCAAAACCACTAACAATGAAGTAGAATATGAGGCCCTTGTAGCAGGGCTCTCAGTGGCTGAAGCATTACGGGCGACTGAAATAGAGGTGAAGTCAGAGTCACAAGTAGTATTCAACCAAGTATTGGGAACATACGCCATTAAGGAACAAAAAAAAAAAAAGAAATATCTGAGTCGAGTCTGGGAGGCGCACGATCTGTTTTCCTATTTTAGCATATCACAAGTGCCTCGAGAAACCAACATAGTGGCAGACAGGCTAGCGTGTACACCTTTAGGGATGGAGGATTCCCTCCTTACCTAGGAAGTCGAGAGAAAGATAATAAAAGTCCCAGCGATAGGACCAAAAGTCTACATTATAAGTGACAACGAACCCGAGTGGGCAAGCGACATCATCAAGTATCTAGATACGGGAAAACTCCCTGAGGGGAAAAAGAGGGCAAGGAAGGTAAGAATAAGGGTGGCTAGATTCGTAAAAGTGGACGGGATTTCTAGGGTTTCTCTACCCCTCTACTACGATGTATCTCACCATAAGAAGCACAATACGTTTGAGCTGAGATACATGAAGGGATACGAGGAAACCACTCTAGGGGAAAAGACATTGGCTAGAGAGGTAGTAAGGGCAGGATATTACTGGCCCAATATACTCAGGGACGCTAAAGAATTTGCAAAAATGTGTGTCAAATGTCAGACGTATGAACCAATATCGCACACGCCCTAAAAAAGCCGACTTCCATGACTGCCCCCTGGCCATTAGCCTAGTGGGGGGTTGACCTAGTTAGGCCCTTCCTGCCTAGGAAATGGGGAGTTAAGTTCATGATCATAGCCGTGGACTACTTCAAGAAGTAGGCAGAAGCCAAACCCTTGGCCAGCATCACGACCAAAGCCGTGACGAAGTTCTTATGGAAGAATGTCATTTGTTGGTACGGGATTCCGCAAACCATAGTCTCAGATAATGGGTTAAAATTTGATTCAAAACATTATCGCGAGTGGTGTGTTGAGCTAAATATTCAGGTCTAATATTCATTCCCAAGACACCTACAGGCGAATGGACAGGCAGAGGCTACAACAAAGCATTGCTGGGAATCCTGAAAAAGAAGCTGGCTAGCAAGAAAGGAGAATGGGCGAAGGAACTAATAGGAGTATTTTGGGCCTACAAGACCACAATAAAGATCCCTACAGGGGAGATCCCATTCACCATGCTATACGAGAGTGAAGTAGTACCCCTCGTGGAAGTTGGCCTACCAAGTTATAGGACCCGCCATTTTTTGGTGCAAAAAATGATGAAGCTATGGAAGAGCACCTCAACCTCCTAAAGGAAGAGAGAGAGGCAACTGAAGTCAAGATGATACTCGACAAGAAGAATATAGAACACTATTTCAACAAGAGAGTAAACCTAGGACATTCAAGGTAGGAGATGTTGTGCTGAGGGAAAGCGAGGTCATACATGATAATAGCCAACCACAAGCCTGGGTCGTACCACTTGAAGGATAACCAAGGCAAAGAGCTGCAACATCCCTGGAATGCAAAAAATTTGAAGAAATTATATCCCTAATTATGTTAATTTCTTGATTTATCATAACTCTGCTGTTGAATTCTTGATTATATTTCGTAGTAAATAAAGCATCTATTCTGAGCCAATTTCCCAAGGAAAAATGGTGCGAAGGTCATCAGACCACGCCACCCATCAACACCAATGTCGAGTACAAAAACTCGTGGTGCCAAGGAAAAGGGGTACATAGGTCATCCAACCACACCACCCTCAAACACTAATGTTGAGTACAAAAACTCACAAGGCCAAGGAAAAAGGGCCGAAGGTCATTCGACCACGCCACCCTTAAACACCAATGTCTAGTACAAAGACTCGTGGTGCCAAGTAAAATGCGTGCGGAGGTCATCAGCCATGCCACCTTTAAACAACAATGTCGAGTACAAAAACTTGCAGTGCCAAGGAAAAGAGTGCAAGGGTCATCCGACCACGCCACCCTTAAACACCAATGTTAAGTACAAAGACTCGTCATGCCAAGTAAAAAGGGCTTGGAGGTCATCAAACCACGCCACCCTTAAACACCAATGTCAAGTATAAAGACTCGTGCTGCCAAGTAAAAAGGGCGCGAAAATCATCCGACCAAACCATCCTAAAACACCAATGTCGAGTACAAAGACTCGTGGTACCAAGTAAAAATGGTGCAGAGGTCATCCGACCATGCCACCCTTAAACACCAATGTCCAGTAAAAAGACTCACGGTGCCAAGGACAAATGGCGCGGATGTCATCAGACCACGCTACCCTTAAATACCAATGTCGAGTACAAAGACTTGCGGTGTTAAGTGAAAAAGGCGCGAAGGTCATCCAACCACATCACCCTTAAATACCAATGTCAAGTACAAAGACTCGTGATGCCAAGTAAAAAGGGCACGGAGGTCATCCAATCATGCCACCCTTAAACACCAATTTTGAGTACAAAGACTCGCAGTGCTAAGAAAAAATGGCACGACAGTCATCTGACTACCTTAAATACAAATTTCGAGTACAAAGACTCGCGGTGCTAAGTAGAATGGGCGTGGAGGTCATCCAACCACATCACCTTTAAATACAATTGTCGAGTGCAAAGACTCGTAGTGCCAAGGAAAAAGGGCGTGCAGGTCATCGGACCACACCACCCTTAAACACTAATGTCGAGTACAAAGACTCGTAGGGCCAAGCAAAAAAGGCGCGGAGATCATCTGACCACGCCGCTCTTAAACACCTATGTCTAGTACAAAGACTCGTAGTGCTAAGTAAAAAGGGCGCAAAGGTCATCAGGCCATGCCACCTTTAAACACCAATATTGAGTATAGAGACTTGGAATTCCAGGGAAAAAAAGGTGCAGAGGTCATCCTACCACACCACCCCGCGGAGTTCATCAAATAAAACCACCCTTAAACACCAATGTCGAGTACAAAGATTCGTGATGCCGAGTAAAAAGGGTGTGGAAGTCATCCGACCACGCCACCCTTAAATACCAATGTCGAGTACAAAGACTCATTGTGCCCAGTAAAAAGCGTGCGCAGGTCATCCGACCACACCAATGTTGAGTACAAAGACTCGCAGTGCTAAGTAAAAAGGGTGCGGAGGTCATCCGAACACATCACCATTAAATGCCAATGTTGAGTAAAAAGACTCGTAGTGCCAAGGAAAAAGGGCGGAGAGGTCATCCCACCACACCACCCTTAAACACCAACGTTGAGTACAATGAGTCGTGGTGCCAAGTAAAAAGGGCACGGAGGTCATTAGACCATACCATCTTTAAACATCAATGTCGAGTACAAAGACTCGTAGTGCCAGGAAAAAAACCACGCAACCCTTAAACACCAATGTCGAGTACAAAGACTTGCGATGTCAAGTAAAAAGGGTGTGGAGGTCATCAAACTACGACACTCTTAAACACCAATGTTGAGTACAAAGACTCACAGTGCCAAGTAAAAAGGGCGTGAAAGTCATCCGACCACGCCACCCTTAAACACCAATGTCAAGTACAAAGACTCGTGGTGCCAAGTAAAAAGGGCATGGAGGTCATCCTACCACACCACCCTTAAACACCAATATTGAGTACAAAGACTCGCGGTGCTAAATAAAAAGGGCGCGGAGGTCATCCGACCACATCACTCTTAAATACCAATGTTGAGTACAAAGACTCGTGGTGCCAAGGAAAAAAGGCGCAGAGGTCATCCCACCACACCACCCTTAAACACCAACGTCGAGTACAAAGACTCGCAGGCCAAGGAAAAAGGGCGAGGAGGTCATCCGACCAAACCACCCTTAAATATCAATGTCGAGTACAAAGACTCGCATTGCCAAGTAAAATGGGCACAGAGGCCATCAAACCATGCCACTCTTAAACATCAATGTCGAGTATAAAGACTCATGGATCCAAGGAAAAATGGCGCGGAGGTCATCAGACCAAGCCACCCTTAAATACCAATGTCAAGTATAAAGACTCGCAGTGCTAAGTAAAAAGGGCGTGGAAGTCACCCAACCAAATCACCCTTAAATACCAATGTCGAGTACAAAGACTCGCGTTGCCAAGTAAAATGGGCATGGAGGTCATCCAACCATGCCACCCTTAAGCACCAATGTCGAGTACAAAGACTCATGGTGCTAAGGTAAAAGGGTGCAAAGGTCATCTGACCACACCGCTCTTAAACACCAAATGTAGAAAGAACAACAAGTCACTCGCAAAGTAGAAAGAAAGAGCCTTATGAAATCAAAGCAAAGTGTAGGAAAATAATATTAAAAACAAAAAAAAGAAGCCAAAACTGGTTTAGTATTCCCAACATGCACAACTATCAAAGGCAAGTAAAACAATGTTTGTATCGTTAGCAAAATGTTGTTACAAATGTAGTAGGGAAGATAGCCATTTAAAAAATACTAAGTACTAGGACCTTTGGGAGGTGAAGGTGGATGAGGATTGTCAAAGGCATTTGGCATGGTGTCTCGACCAAAGGTGTCAACAAATTGATGCGAGGTTGCATCAGGTTTAAACATGCCCAAATCTAAACGCCTCAAGTCAGTACGAGGAATGGCCAACAAGTGTGATCTAAGTCACAACACATCGGCCCCATAACCATAACCAAACGCACAATCCCCAATGCCATGCTCTGAAACCAACTGAGGATGAAGGTGGACAAGTTCCTTCCTCGCAGCCACCAAGTCAGACTCCAACGTCTTCACCAGCTGGGTCTTCTCCTTCAGCCATTTATCCTTGTTGAGAAGATTTCGTTAAGCTTCCTCTGTTGTTCACCTGTGTCAGCTCAAACTTTCTTGTATTCCTCATGCCGTTTGGTAAACTCTTCTAGAGTGTCGCATGCCTCAGAAAGGTCAAGATTAATTTGCCTCTTGCTCTCTTCTGAGGCAATCAATAGCTCCCCGAGTTCAGTGCATCATCGCTGAGAACTAGACAACTCCTGACGGACATAATTGAGTTCCTCCTGGAGGGCAAAGAGCTCGGAGTGAGCACAACCCCGCGCTGACTCTAACTCCCCTTGGACAAGGGAAATTTGAGCCATAGCAGAATCACGCTCTAACTCCAAGTGTCCTAATGAGAAGTTGTTTTGGAGCTTCACCTATGTGGCGTGACGGAGTTTATTGTGAAGATGAAAAACCTCATCGCGAAGAATGTCCAAGTCACCTGCCAGAGAGAGCTCATAGCCATCAGCTTGATCAAGTAGGATCTTCAACTCCGCCTTCTCGCCCTTCCACCTCTCAAATTCCCTATTGGCGTAGAAAGAAAATACATGCCTAGAGCGAACTTCATCTTCCAAGCCAGCACAGTCCACCATGATTCAGGAAGAATGTCCAAGTCACCTGCCAGAGAGAGCGCGTAGCCATCAGCTTGATCAAGTAGGATCTTCAACTTCGCCTTCTCGCCCTTCCACCTCTCAAATTCCCTATTAGCGTAGAAAGAAAATACACGCCTAGAGCGAACTTCATCTTCCAAGCCAGCACAGTCCACCATGATTCAGCTCACCAAATCATCAACACCCTACAAAGATAAAAACCCAAGAAGATGAGAAGGCGGAAGCCACCCCCCCCCCCCTCGGGCGGCACTCCCATAGCATACTTCACCTCAGGCCCATAGTGAGGACCAAGGAGGAAAGTATCAAGAAACACTGCCATTGAGCCAGCTCCAATCCCAGGAAACACCACCTTACCCAAATCTCCCACCGGGCGAATAGTGTCAGTGTATGCAAGTTCAACATCCCCCAAATTAAGGTCCTCACTTGAAAGATCACCCAAAGGAACACCCTCCTCTAAGGAAAAGGGTTCAAGGTCATCCCCTAAAGAGGAGGGAAAAGGAAAGGGGTAAGAAATGTGGTCACCTCCAGCCCCCAAGTGGAGTGGAGGGGTCCCCCCCTCCCCTCGAGATAGTGGTAGGTAAAGAGTGGGGCATTAAAATTTTGCCTTCACTTCTTTCTTCCACTTCACAAATAGGAACGTTTCCGCCCTTCTTGCCGCTTCGGATACCATGATCTCCTAGGTCACCTGATCAGCAAGGCTCAACGAGAAGGCGTCGTCCATATCACGTTGACCTCGTTGCCCTCTCTCTTGGCAAATCAGAAGCTTCGAATGTAGGAAATTCAAAGGCTAGGCTAGACGACGAATCAAACTGCTGGGAAGGAAGATCAAATTCAAACACGGTCGCCAGGTCAGAAAAGGCTTGGTCCATCAAATCCTCAACATCATCAAGACTTAGAGAAGGCGAGCGTGTTGGTGGGCGATTGGGGGTAGAAGGTGTATTCGTTGTAGGCTAGTGAGAACGTTTCCTCAAAGCCTTTGTAGTAGACTCCGAGGGATACTTAGTTGGGGGAGATGGTGCCATAACCTTGCTCACGAAAAGACGACCTTTGATCTTTGAACGGTCAGGCATCACCAAGAAACCATCAATATTGGCGAGCGTCAAGAGATACTCAGTCCAAAAGTCGTCCTCATGTTCACTCGCCCAGGTGGCAACCATGTCGACACAGGATTTTTCCCATTCAGATAAAGGCTCCAAAGCCGCCATTAGGCCCTTGTCATCGGGAACTTTACTCTAGGTGGCTCTAATTGGGAATTTTCGGTGCATAGCCTCTAAATTGGGAAATTCCCAACCTATGCCATTGACCAAGAAAAATTTCCTTGTCTATTGTTTGACATTCCAATGATGGCACTCAAAACAAGCCAACCGTTGCTTCCTAATCCGAAAGCTACAAATATTGCCTGGAGAGCTCCTCAAAGAATAAAACTCCAAGAACTCTCGGGCAGTTAAATTTGTGTATTCTTCTCTAGCAGGTTCCAAAACCAAATGAAATACAATGCAAGAATAGAGAAGAACCTACCATGCATGAGAATGAAGCTGCGCAGAGGCCAATCGAAGAAGGTCAAGAACGTCGCGTACTAGGTGATAGAAAGGGAATCGCAAACTGTGGGTTAGGGCGCAGACAAAAAGAGCAACCTTTTCGACAAACCCTTCCTCATTGACGCAACCATGACGAGGGAGTTCCAGGAGTATTGAGTTTGGAATCCTATAAGTGTGTTGCAGAGTCGTCAAGTCACTGGTAGTGAAGGTGGAACGCCACCCAAAACCTTCAAAACACAGGATGTCTTTAGCAGAGGAAGACTGCGGCGCAACAGAGGTCTGAGATGTGTTTCGTAGGGTCATGAGGATGACAAACAAGAAGAAAGAAAGAAAGAAATGGGGAAGGTTAGAATCGCAAGTAAAGAAGTCGAAATAATGGGGTTTCGAGAACGTAAAGAAATGAGAAGAAGATGAAAAATGGGAAGGAGTAGAGAAATGAAGTGCAGGTAATAAATGTAAATCATAATTACCTGACTAAAGAAGTGATTGAAAAACGTGGTGATGGTTACTGGGTAACGTATACACGTTTCCCAAGTTTAAAATTCCCGCCTCTTGGCAATTGGAAACGACGAATAAATAATAAATGGGTTAGCGGGGTAGCCCATAGGTTGTCTCAAATCCCTACCAAGGTGGCCTAGGATCTCAAGCATCCTCAACTGAGTAAAGTATGATATTTGCAATTCCTTCATTATGAATTCCCCACGCTTACATCTGAGAAGAATTAGCAAGGTAACTGGAGGGATTAAGTGTGGCCCAAACTGGGGCCCAAGGCCCATCATCCATAAAGGATTCAAAAGAGTCGTGTAGCTTAACAAAGACCCTAACTGCCCTATTTATCAAGGAGGGATAAACCTCACATTATGGATATGAACCACATGATGGTTAGATAATTCTGATACATCAGGAATAAGCCTTCTAAGGGCTAAGCATTGTGCAAAGTTAATCAGTTTATAGTATTTATCTAATATTCTTCGTGCCTATATATAGGGGCAACATGTAACCTTCGATCTATCTGATTGAGCATTCTTGAATTATTATATCTCACACATTACTGACTTAAGTATCGGAAGTGTCACAGGCGCTTCACGCCCCTCACTTAACGATTTGCAAGTTAACGATCATGACCAGTGGTGGGACACGTCCTTTACAAACATGACAAGAAATTAGTAGGTTTGTGTTTGATATAAATAAACGAATTGACTTGTTAAGACACGATTAATAAATGGGTCAACCCACAATGACCCGTTTAAGTTTTATTTCAAAATTATAATTTTTATTATTGTTGAGTTGTTAATATTGATATTTCTCAATATGCTTATATTTTATTATTGAGAATTTAATTTTGAACCTATACTTATATTTTTTATTATTAAATTTATAATATTGTTTTTATTATACATTAAAATCTGAAAAATATTGATTTTTTTTCCTAGTAAGTAGGTTTATTGGTTTTTTTAGATATTTTGGTTACTAATAAATATAGATTTTAACTTTAAGTGATATTATGTTAATCAGGTCAAATGGAGTATGTAGGCCAGTTCACAAATGGAGTATGTAGGCCAGTTCAACCCATTTATATAAAATATGTTAAAATGAGTCATGTTGTGTTGAATAATTTCTAATTAATTATTAAACGAATAAAAATTGGTTGTATTGTGTCACACATTTTCTAAATGAGTCGTATTAGGACTTTTAGTTTAACAAATTGTGTTGGGATTGATCCATATCATCGAATATCTATAACTTAACACAATATGAACATGAGGTGTCAATACGAATTGCGATCGCCAGAACTTTCATTTCGTAGGTATGTAAGAAGCGGTGTACAATAATGCATTTCGTAGGAATCACATTAGCACGGTAAAGAGTGATACGAGGGAACATATTCATACTACGTGTCAATTAGATTAGACATGAATAGTAGGGGTTACACCGGTCCGGTCCGGTCCGATTTTGGATAAGATTTAGGATCGAACTGGTATGCATTGGTTTTGCATTTTCGAAAACCGATTACGCACCTCTTACCTTCCTAAACCAATACCTCTGGTTTTATCGGTTCCGGTCCGATTTTTCGGTTCTAATAGTATTAGTATTAGGGTATAACATGTAATTAATATACTAATATACATTAGTATACTAATTAATTAAAGCAAAATGTAATTAATATACTAATGTATATTAGTATTACTAATGTATTATGTATTTATTAAAAGGAATATGTTAAGAATTTATTAGGTCATAAAATGTTATTAATATATATATATATATTATGTTTAAAGCATATGATCAAATGAATTTTTATGTTTAAAAATAAAATTTTATATTATAAATTATAATAATATTATCTTATATATAATTATAATTTATATTATTATATATATTGTATATAAAAATTATATATAATATTAAAAAAAATAATTTAAAATATATAATATAATAAATCGGTCTGGTCTGATCTTAAAATATATAGAATAGAAATCAGACCGGTACCGGCTGATTTTAAAACTAAGGGAACCAATTCGGAACTAGACTGGTCCAAAACCAGACACCAGTCCGTGTCGGTTTTCTGATTTGCCGATTAATTCTTACACCCATTGAGGAGTTCAAATTCTTTCCTTTCGTTATGGGCCCATTTCTGTCGCCCTTAGACTTGAATCGAGTTGGACGGGCGGGTGGGTGGGCAGCTACTTTTCCTTCAAAAAAACATAGAGGCAGGCCCGACCAGCGAGTTTATGAGGCCACCCATTGCTCTTGGTTCCTGCCTCTTCGAGTACACTTTAAAAACAAAGAAAAAGAAAGCGAAGAGAAGCGGGGAGAAGGAAGTTGTAATCAGAAAGGATCTATTTGACTATGAGAACGAAGACTCGCCTCGGGGGCCGGCCTAAACCCTGCACCTCGCCCACCGCCACTACCAATAGGGCACTTCCTCTCCTCCACGATCAGGTACTTCGTCTTAATATCTTTTATCTATGATGCTATTTATGCTGTATGCATCGATGCATGCCTGTGTCTATGGTTACCATTTTCAACTAGGGTTCCCGAATATTAAATTTTAGAATTTTAACTTGTTCATTAATGTTTCCCGCTTCGCAAAAATCGTATATATTCGTTTGACAGCCGGAGGATTTTATGCAAACAATTATGCATGAAATGTCGAGTGCGTGCAACGAGGGGCTTCACGATGATTCAGCTCTTAATTTGAATGAAGATACTGTTGATTGTATGGAGATAGATTCTTTTAAGGAGCGGACTTGTATAAGGTGCAATCGAGGTGGAGACGTCTTGGTTTGTCGCGAAATTGGCTGCCCAATTGCTCTCCACGAAAAGTGCGTGTGCTTTAAGCCTAAATTCGATGCCTTTGGTCGCTTTTACTGTCCCTATTGTTCCTACAAACGAACAATGGTAGAAACTCGACAATTTAGGAAAAAGGCTATGTTGGCAAAGAAAGCTTTGTTGAAATTTGTTAGTGCGAATGCTGTAGGTGGGAATGGGCAGAAGCTGGAGGACAGTGGTGAAGCTAAGAGGAAAGAGTCCAATGTATCCTTACCTCATGTGCGAAACAGAAACAGCCCTGATCATGAGAAATGTGTGTGGGTGGAGGATCTCCAGGATGACAGATTTGAGGCACATAATAGGGTGATTGATGAACTTCACACAAATCATTCTATACCCAATGCTTGTAGTAATGTACATTTCAGAGAAGAAGAGATCGTAACAGAAGAAAAATCCAATGATGTGAACATATCTGAAGCACATCTGTCTGATTTTATAGAAGACAGAGAAAGACTACAAGCAGAAGATGCATCACGAATGGATGAAAGTCAGAATGAAGGAAGTTTTGAAGAGGATGAAGAGCAAGCACAGCCTTTGACTACTTGTAACTCGGATGAGGTGATGACTGTAGATGAGGGACTTCATGCACCAAGAGAAGGAGCACAGGACGGACTTGAGGCGTCTGCAGAGAATAAAGGCAAAAGGGATGGTGAACACAAATTGCAGCCAGAAGCACCAACATCACGGCCAAAGCGTTTCAAACAAAGAGCTCAAAAAAAGGCACGGCCTCAGAATGCTGGTTTACAAAGGAAATTATCCCCTCATAAATATATGACTCCAGTGAAAGATTCTAGGAAACCAAATGACGATGTTGCTACCTCTAAAAACAAAAAAGTTACTGCCTCCAACAAGTCAAGACAAGCCAGGGAGTCGCCTAAAAAATTGTGCGTTATTCATTTTATTGTGTATTTTCTTATATGGTTTAGTGTGGTGAATGTGAAAATCTGGAGTAAGAATAGTAGATAGAGTAGCATTAGGTGTGTGTCTACAATTATTGGTATATTGATATATTGTCCTAACTTGCAGCACGAAGATGACTTTTCCTAATGTGAAACGAAAGAGATTATTCTGGACAGCTGAAGAGGAAGATATGTTAAAGGTGTGAGTTTCTGGACATAGTCTTCCTAATTGTTTTGACCTCAGGAGATAGAATCAACGAATATCATTGAGTGCAATCTCATTTTGTTATTATTATCAACACTCTCTCTCGCCTTTAGTAAGATTTCTCACATTGCTTATTTTATAAAATATTTCTTTGCAAAAACAAAATTTATGGCCAAACGGAAATAAGATATATCTTCTCTGTTTTTGTACTCTTGACAACAGAAAAGCTTCAAGAATCCATTAGTATGAAATCACATCAGTATTCAGGCTCATGCGCAAATCAAGACAGGTTTTCATGGATATAGCTTAAAGAACAGAGAATAGAGCATAAATAAAAGATTTATTTCATGTTTGAAAACATGTGAGCACTGAATTTCTATGTTAAAGGTAGGAGTTTTTGGACATAGTCTTCCTGCATGGCTAGATCCATGCTTGCTAATTGTTTTGACCTCAGAGATAGAATCAAATAATATCATTGAATGCAACCTCATTCTCGTTAATATTACCAACACTCGCCCCTTTAGTAATATTTTTCACATTGCTAGTTTTGTAAAATCTCTGTTTCTAATATATATATATATATATATAATGGCCTTACAGAAATTAGATATATCTGCTCTGTTTTGTACTCTTGATGATAGAAAACCTTCAAGAATGCATTATTATGAAATCACATCAGTATCCTGGCACATGTGCAAAACAAGACAGTTTTTCATGGATATAGCTTAACAGAAAAGACAATAGAACATAAATAAAAGACGTTTTCAAAAACATGTGAGCACTGAGTTTCTTCATTACCTTTGTCATTTTCTTCACTTCAACGACTATGTTTTATTTGTTTCCAAGCTTTTACTAGAATTTCCTCAACTGTACCCATGTATGTTAACAAGCTAAGAAATACAGTACTTACAGGATTTTTTGAAACTGCTTTCTGAGGCAGGTTTCTTTTTTTATTAAAAAAGCCAAAAAAAAGGCAAGTGCAAAAATACATCAACAAACATTTAACGCCGGGGCGGGGGGAGGGAGGATGTTATGCGTGCTTTATATTCCAGAATGCAGTAGTATACATTGGGCTTGATCTCGCCCTGAACAAAAGCCTGGTGGGCACCAACCTCATCAATGCTTGGAAAATCCCGGTCAAGCACTCCGAGCATCCTGTGTGAGCGTCATTGCTTGCCTGGGAAACAATCTGGTCAGGCACTTAACCCACCAGCACTCAGAAAGTCCCAAGTGAGCAATGCAGCTTGCCCAAAAGAAAAGCAAGGCGCGCACATAACCTGCCTGAACATAGAGAGCCTCAGACGAGCAATGAGCCTGCCTGAGCCACAATCAAGGTGAGTGGCCATGAGGCTCACCTGGGCTGTAAACGCATAGCCCGACCTCGCAAGGATTAGTGAAGGGAAGCAAGGCTGGTGCTTAACCTGCACACACAGGGAGCATTTTGGGTGAGCAATGAAGCTCCATTGCTCGCCTGCATCATGGCGAGCAATAAAACTCGCCCTAATGCATAAACCTGTCCAATGTCGGGCTTGGCAACGCGAGCCTGTGACCTATGTGGGGGCTTTAAACTCCAATAAACTGTGGTTCAGCCCATTGGAAGCCTATTACCAGGGATAAAAGGAAAGTTGACTGATGAAAGTGATATAAGTCAAGTAGGACTCAACTATTCTAAAGAAGAAAAGAGACCCCTATAAAAGTAGGGAACCACTACAAACGAGGGGATCGGATAACTCTTGAAGGAAAGCTTCTCTACCATCTCAGGGGACTCTCTCTCCAAAACGAAGGTGTCATCTTCAACCTCCTAGGAACCCTATTTTCTCCATGTTATTGAGAACTATGAGAGGCCATGAGAGACTCTAAATCACCCAAGATAGTGGATTTCACCCCCAAATGACCTGTAGATGTAGGTTTTTATGCTGAACCATGTAAATCTCTACGTCTCTCTTTATTTACATTTTATATGCTTTATTAACTATTTATTTCGGGGATGAGCATGCAAGAATTGTATTAATGCCCAAACCACACCGTAGGCCATTCAACCGTATTGTTGGGCTCCAATCCTGAAAAATGCATCAACATATGAGGAAAAATGCATCAACATATGAGAAGATGTTGTATCAACATATGAGAAAAATGCATCAACATATGAAAGAAAAACAAACAAATTAAACAAAAAGGAAATCTAAAAAATGAAAAAGAGCACTTAGCATTCACCTGAACCATCCAGAACTAAAGGGATTGCCATAGGTTGTTTTGAGCTCTAGGAAGCTTAAAGGAGATGTCCCGTTCTGATACTTCTTTTCTTTTCTTTTTTCTGAGTTCCAAGGATAAATTACTAAAACGATTGTAGTATTTTTGTTGATGGGTATAACATTTGCAATTTATTTTAATTGGGATTATAATGTGACTTTTTTCCTGGCGTAGTACAGGCTGCTATATAAAGGAGACATGCCTGAGTTTCAATTTGTCTGACTTTAAGTACTATTATGTTGCAGGAATTGTATGCAAGAATTGTATTAATGCCCAAACCACACCGTAGGCCATTCAACCGTATTGTTGGGCTCCAATCCTGAAAAATGCATCAACATATGAGGAAAAATGCATCAACATATGAGAAAAATGCATCAACATATGAAAGAAAAACAAACAAATTAAACAAAAAGGAAATCTAAAAAATGAAAAAGAGCACTTAGCATTCACCTGAACCATCCAGAACTAAAGGGATTGCCATAGGTTGTTTTGAGCTCTAGGAAGCTTAAAGGAGATGTCCCGTTCTGATACTTCTTTTCTTTTCTTTTTTCTGAGTTCCAAGGATAAATTACTAAAACGATTGTAGTATTTTTGTTGATGGGTATAACATTTGCAATTTATTTTAATTGGGATTATAATGTGACTTTTTTCCTGGCGTAGTACAGGCTGCTATATAAAGGAGACATGCCTGAGTTTCAATTTGTCTGACTTTAAGTACTATTATGTTGCAGGAATTGTATGCAAGAATTGTATTAATGCCCAAACCACACCGTAGGCCATTCAACCGTATTGTTGGGCTCCAATCCTGAAAAATGCATCAACATATGAGGAAAAATGCATCAACATATGAGAAAAATGCATCAACATATGAAAGAAAAACAAACAAATTAAACAAAAAGGAAATCTAAAAAATGAAAAAGAGCACTTAGCATTCACCTGAACCATCCAGAACTAAAGGGATTGCCATAGGTTGTTTTGAGCTCTAGGAAGCTTAAAGGAGATGTCCCGTTCTGATACTTCTTTTCTTTTCTTTTTTCTGAGTTCCAAGGATAAATTACTAAAACGATTGTAGTATTTTTGTTGATGGGTATAACATTTGCAATTTATTTTAATTGGGATTATAATGTGACTTTTTTCCTGGCGTAGTACAGGCTGCTATATAAAGGAGACATGCCTGAGTTTCAATTTGTCTGACTTTAAGTACTATTATGTTGCAGGAAGGAGTGCATAAGTTTTCAACTTCAGCAAACAAAAATATTCCGTGGAGGAAAATTTTGGAATTCGGTCGTCATATATTTCATACGACCCGTACCCCTGTAGATCTCAAGGATAAGTGGAAGAATATGACGGCCAAAGATTCATCTACAATTAACAAAGAATCACCCTAATACTTACAACTTGAAAGGAAGGTAATTTTGTGATTTCACAGTCCATTTGATCATTGTATTTTCATAGGTAATTTTATTTCGTTTTTATCTTATTTTGAACCATCTGCAGGTGCTGATCAGTCTCAAGGGGGTGAGATTGTAGTTACTGTTCCTTTTTTATTTTGGGAGGGGGGATCTTTTCGTCATAACACACCCTTAATAGTGGTGTTGGACTGCTGGTATTGCACTACTGCCAAAAGTTGCATCTCTTGAAACTAACAAATCCAGAATGACAGTTCTTTGGGAACTATGAGGGTTGATTTCATGTCAAACTTTTCCGGGAGTTTGGGTTAGTGTTGATTGTTTTAGGATAAGATCCACCAAACATTGCAGATATGAATGACGTTTTACATGACGATTGGAGTATAAGATTCTTCAAAATTTATAGTTAATAAATTGGATGCCATCTATATCAACTCATTCTTTTCTCAAGGATACTTATCCATATTATATTGGTGATAACCAGCTAATAGGGGATTAGAATCGAACTTTTAACAGGTCGCTTCCAAAAGGACAAGTTCTAAAAGGTTTGATGCTTTGAACGAGTAATATATCTAAGTAGTCTTATCTGAATATATTCTCAGGACTGTCTATTAACCTAAATGTACGACTTATTATACCATGTGCTATACTGCCTTATTCGACTGCTTACACAAGCAGTTTCATCTTTTCATGTGATGCAGGTATTTTTGTAGCGGCTATTTGCTGGGTTGCGAAAGGAGTGGAACAAACGGTTAATAGAAGGTTTGGTGTTTGTGACTGGCATTGCGACAAAGGGCATGGTGCCAGCATCTACTGGAGTCCCCATCTACCCGACATTGTGAATTGGTCTCCCCACGCAGTTTCTGTATTTGTTCTCATGATGTCTAATTATACGAGTATAACACTAGGAAGACTAGTTGGATTGTGAATTTTGTGTATCCTATTCTATGTATGTAATCGACACGAACTTTTGTTTATCAATGAAAATGAAATTCGTATTATGAAGAGTAAGCGAGGAAAAACCTTTTGCTTTCTTCCTCTTGTATGTGACGGACCGGTACGATCGGCCCTTGTATCATATCAACATTTTTTATTTAAATTTTAAATAAAAGAAGACGGTACCCGTAATGTATTTAACGGGTCATATCAGCGTACTCAACTTGCTTGTGCAGCTTAATTGGTGTAAACACTAGTAATAGTATGATTATGGTGGCTTCACGGTATAAGTTTGGTTTGGAGTATGTTTTTTTACATCCCCCTCCCCAAAGCACACGCATGGATGCAGCGGGGAATAACGAGTTTAGCCAGAGCTTAATTATGGTCGCTACTAGTTCACGTGGCTTCTAACTACATTCTTTTTTCTTTTCTTTTTTACAAAAGTTACAAGTTTCTAACTACTTTCTTCTATTGATGCATAGCGACTAGCGAGGATGTACCATGAAAATTTTATAAGAGTAATGTATTAATCTTTCTTTTTTTTTTCTTTTCATCATCATCATTATCATCTTTGTAATGGATATTAAATGATTAAATCTATTGATTAAGTTTAACTTATTTATTAATAATTTGATGTCATGTCAAAAAATATTCGATTCTAAATAAAAATTTTATTCTTTTAATAGTTTTATTAAAAAAATTATTTTAAATAGATAATGAAGAAGTTATTTAAAATCTTATTTTAAGCTACATGCAAACCTTTTATAAAAAAGTGAATCTATCTAAAAAAATATTAGATTTTTTTTATATACTTTTTGCGATGGATTACGTTTTTTTATAAAGAAATTAAGCGAGACTTGTTTATATAGAATTTATACAAATTATTTCTCTTAAAATAAAACTATACTTTTCGGCCCCGCCAGCCCAATCTACCCTGGCCTGCATTTAGCTATCATGATTAAATGACCGCTATTTATAAGCTCTACAATTAAATGGCCATATTTGATTGTACGTTAATTAGCAATCATAAAGTGTAATTAAATGCAAATAACTATTATGAACCATTCGCAACAATCATTAACAGTCAAGGTAACCACTTAAACAGTCATTTAGTTTGGCTAATTGCCCGCTTGAATTTGAGTTTGAAAATCTAAAAAGTACTTTTAATCGTCTAAAAGCTATTTTAAAGAAAAAATAATATATTTTTTTAAAAGTGCTTTAAGCACTAAAAAAAAAAAAAAAGCTGAAAGTTGATTTTTTTTTTTATTTTTTTATGAAATACTAAATTAAAAATCTTATTAAAAATCTTTCCGCGGATAATTTTACATTTAAAAAACCACAATAACTAATTTAAATACATGTTTACTAAACAGTAAACCTTTTTTTGTTTTTATAATAGAGTTGCTTGTAGCTAGCAATTTCTACAATTAACAGTACTATTATAAAATTTCTATTTCTTCTCGTAATCTCAAACAATGGACACTTAAATTACAATGAGAAATAATGCTTAGAGTCTTAAGTGTGCAAACACACACGTGTAATCGCTTTAAAAAAAGTAAATAAATATAAGATTTATATGAAAAGAAATTAATTTTTTAATAGTAAATTCTACTCTTTTTCAAAACGAATGCACGACGATTACGCATTTCACGACTGTACATAACATTAATCAATTACAATATATAATACACACTCGGAATAGAATTAAACAAAAATATGATTTCCTTCTAATTTCACCCTCTCCCAAAATTTCTGTCATAAGAAAATTCATAGTCATCAAGTTTTTATTTATTGCAAAATAGAAAACTTATTTCTTTTGGCAGAATTTCCAAAGGAATTTTAGGCCTAGCTATCCCAATCAAACTACAGGATATTTTAGGAATGAATAATGTTACTTTGACATTTTATCTTGACACCTTATATATTTTATTTTTTATTTTTAATTTTTTTTTACTTAATAGTTAAAAAACTAACTATTAGAGTATTGATAATTTTTTTATATTTTTTAAAAATGTTTTAAAATGGTAAAAAAAATATAAATAAAAAAATAGAAAAAAAATGAAAAGCTGATTTTTGCTTAGCAATAACTTGCAAGACAGATATGAGCGATAGCGTTGCACTGCTCTTTACGAATTTCATTATATATTGAAGGTTATTTTACTTAACCCAATGAACACCAATTGATTTAGATTGGTGGAGGTGAAAATTGTTTTAAGAAGGCTATATGTGCAATCACGCATCTTGAGGCATTTCTCGCAATTATGTTTCCCTTATTTCTGACAGATTTTTAGCAATAGCTAGCCAATAGTACATGAAAATTTGAGGAAGTAATTCACTCCATAAAATCTCAAGGCCAAGATCAAATCTGCAAGACTGCAAGAAATTTACTCCCTTCGGTGGGGGTTCTAGATCCAAGTATGCTATGGTTGACGTTGCATTTATCAAGTCTTAAATATATATGCATATTTGTGCTCAACATGGAATTTTTGCTTTTACTTGTAGTATGGATAAACCTGATCAAGGGTGATCCAAACATAGCGTATCTCCAAGTAAGAAAGAGATTGCCTCAAGTTTTTCTCTAAACTAATTCGAGAGCTTCGAGTGTGGTAGAGACAGACACGTGATAAAGAATTGGATTCAATAACATTTTCGTTTGCGACTAGTAGGATATAATGACCAAAGCAAGAAAGTAAATTGAATGGTCAAAAGCCTTGAAATAATGTTTTTCCTTGTTTGTTAATCATTATTTATGTCAGCTACATGTCAGGTACAAATATAGAAAGCGCTATGTAGAAAATAAGGCTGTTGATTCAATACGTTGACTTAGCTCGAATGCATTAGTTTCTAGACTGCTTTCACCACAATTGGACTCTTCACAAAGTGCTTTTCATCTGACCAAATCAACCTTCCAAAGACATAGTCTTCGGATGCTGTGGCTTTTCTAACCATTAGTGTAATATTGAAGCTTTTCTCTTCATCAACCTTCATAAATTTCAAGCTCTCGGGCTTCACAATAACCAAAATTCCACTTGGTTCTTGGATGTGAGCTCTGTAAGTTCCTGGGGAACCCACATTCTTTAATGTTCGAGTCACCGTAATAGAGTCTGAAAGTTTAGCGATTGTGATTGAAGGATAGTTGAGGTTGGCGAGACTGATGAGCTTGGAGCACTTATAGGGGTTATCTGAGAACATTGAAACTTGTGTTTCGTTGTATCCTAGAGCACATATGAAGTCGAGGTAATCATTAATAGATAAGTCATAAACCAGCCCTGGATCCATGGCACTGTTTGGAAGAACGTGTCCTGCTCCATAGCTGAATGGTGTTGCCTTATCGTAAGAAGCGTTGAGAATTGGTTCCCTCCTGTTATCTTGTGTTTCAGCTGTAAAATAGGAGGAAATGAGAAGGTAAATAATGAATTTCGGAAGTATTAGTTGTATCGTAAGATACAAGCTCGCCTGTGTGTTCTTTGTATTGCATCGGATGGTAAGATCCAATTTGTGTTTCTGTGCTTTATTTGGATGATGAGAAGATACAGAAATGGAGAAGATATATTGTAGTTGCACCTATAGAGACTGCAATAGCACAGTAAGATCCTAAAAGTTGCTGTCTTTAATTCTCTTAAGATAGTGCTAGCACGAGATCCGTCCCGCGAATAAAAATGTTTTTGATATTTTTTGATATTCTTAAATACTTTTTTAAAAAACAAATTCACATCATCGATACAAAAAACACTTTCTTAATCATAAAATTCTCATCTCATCTCATCTCATCTCATCATTACACCTTTTTTAAATCCCCATACAAAATATAATAAACAATTCAACTTTTTCAAATCCCAATACACATTTTTCAAATTCCAAAACAATAATAATATTAAAATTTAATATTTTAAACTTCAAAACAAAATACAAAATTTTCATCTTACCCTCCAAACCTACCGTACTCCTTAAATATTCTTAAATATTTTTTTAAAATATGAGATGAATGTGAATATTGAATACAAACAGTACCTACAAAAAATAAAAAAAAAAAACATTTTTTGGGACGACCAACATTTGGTGAGTCCAGTATTTTTGTAAAAAAAAAACAACCGGGATGTGGAGGGACCCACAGCATTTCTGTTAAATCTAAACTTTGTGAGAAAAGAGGGTTTGCTTGTAAAGTAAAATGCAACCACAGGAGTCTAACCGGTTGTCATGATTGCAGACCTAATAGCTGCAGGACTCCAAGTAGGATGGAGGGTTTTTAGGAGGCCGACGATGCCAGAAACGTGAGGACAGGACATTGAAGTTCCTGACACCGAGTTGAATTGAACTCGGCGCTCGTCAAATATTTGATTTGTTGGACCTTGTGCTTCAGTATAGGCTGCTATGACACTAACTCCTGGTGCAGTAATATCAGGCTGAACGTACAACAGTTATTGTATAAATTCAATGTATTCGACCCAAGAAATCAAACAGAAATAGAGTTTATGTATAGGATAAGGATGCATGCGTACCTTTAGGATTTCAGGCGCTATGGTGCTTGGTCCCTTCGATGAGAAAGCTGCCATGAAGGGAGCTGGCTTTGTGCCCAATACTGTCGTTGCACGGGTAATGTAAGCTTTTGGAGATCTGTGAAGCATTATGGATTTCTCAGTATTATCATGCTAACAATTATTTTGACAGTTTGAAACTGATAAGCGGCCTAGACGTGCGTCTCCTCACTTCAACACAGCGGACATTTCTATAGATGAGAATATGAACTTAAATGGAGCACTAGATCAGTTCAGAAGCATTTAATTTTTCAGATATACTGTACGGTAAGTGCTCAAAGCACATCGATAAGTCCAGTGTAGTGATCGACGTGCATAGAAAAAAAAATGAGGCTCCATGCAATCAGTCGTACACGGTACATGCAGCTAAAGACGATGTTCTTACTGGTGTATCATCTTACTTGGTTGAATTGCAATAAGTAAAGATGGCGACACCGTCAGTGAAATTGATGTGCGAAGCAGGGAGTACATGTGCATCGGCAATAATTTCGTTCCCATTAATCTCACTGTTGGCAAGAACCATTCCCAGGGCGCCAGCCAATTGAGCTTGCTCACCCTTATCCACTCTTGCATTTTGACCCCGAAGACAGACCAAAATCTTTCCCTTCACCTTTCTGGGATCAAGTGTTCCATTCTTACATAGCAGACTGCAACACCAAGAGCTTGAGTAAGCACATTAAACATTGACTTGTCACACTTCAGCATATCTACAGGAATGGGCCGAGGTTACTGTAGACTTTGGTTTGAGATAATAAAGATTTAGAGGTTTGGGCTCATGAGCTTGTGTGAGCTCGGGTTAGGATGGTTAATGTTTTTTTACTTAGTTTTAGTGTATTTCATATATGGGCTAGGTTGGTTAGCTTAGCCCACTTGCTTATATTTTTTTATGTGTATTTGCCGTCAGTTGGACTGGACTAAAGGACCATGGCCTGCATTTAGCTTTCCGTAGGGTCATGTGAGTAGTATATATATGCTCAGAAGTTGGAGTGTGTTAGGAAATCTGGAATATTATAGAACTTTTTTTTTTTTTTTCCTCTCATTTTCTCTCATTTTTTGGAGGAGCTCCCCCCCCCCCCCCCCCCCCCCGCGAGAGAGCAAATCAGTATTATCTTTTTCAGAGTTCATGTGATACATTGACGTACAGTATTGCATAGCACATTGAACTACCAAGAGGTTGAATTGTTCTATACTTACGCATCTTCAGCTGATGCATTTGCTGCTTTGGTATCTGCAGCGCTAACAAGCGGGTAGAACTTTTTGCTTCCCAAGACTGTAGATGATAAACTCTCTCCCTACGGATCACAGTTAATTAATAAAGTTAAAAATACATGAGAGAGAGAGAGAGAGAGAGAGAGAGAGAGAGAGAGTAAATCAATACAACGAAGGGCCACACATTAGTTAGAAAGTTAGACATAACGAAATAACTTGGCAAAAAGACGGTTTCTTCCTCTCCCATGTTCCTCAATTTTTTGCCTGGAAATACTTAATCCTTAAAGGATCAGACTCGATTCATACTCAAAATGAAGATAAACTCAAAAACAAACAGAATGAAAACAGAGTAAGGATAAGGATAAGAAGCAGAAAACTGAAGATAGTGCTGAGCTGAAATCAGAAAGCAATTCAAACTCAAACTAATCTCTTGTATACTTGGATATAGTTAACGATAGAATCATTGTAACAAACTCTGATGTATAATCATTATAAATATATCTGGAACTCCTCAAAATATTCATTGAGGAAATCTATTCCAAAACATACAGTTTATTAAGATTCTTTAATCCTTTCCCTTTTAAGTTCGATCTGATCTTTTGTTTGAAGTTTCGCTTAAGACCTTTTTACCGCGGGGGCCTATTATTATAAAAGAAACCTGTCTCTCAATGAGTGACAAAAGCTCATATATAGGAGGAGGATTTGATAAATTCTACCTTGCAATAGTGACTACAGCTAAAGGTAATGTATCCCATATACTTACCTAAAATGCAGTAGCATTCCTAACATCTTAAACATAAATATAGCTCTATTCTTGCCTTGGTTAAAATCCATATGATATGAAGATTTTGAAGACTGCACCCGCGCGAATATCATTTGATATTCTCATAATGCTATATTTTCCAACAATAGGACTGAAAAACTAACCTCCAAGCGCATGCTGTTGCCGAGGATAACATTACTGCGGAACTGCCTGTCCATGGTGCTGGCTCCCACTGTTATCTGCCAGGGCGCAGCATTGGAGACAGTCCCATCTTTAGGCCCAGAATTTCCAGCGGAGCAAACCACCACAATACCATGCTTAACAGCATGGAAGGAGCCAATTGCTACGCTGTCATTAAAGAAGGGCGTGGGCTGCCCTCCCAGTGATACGGACAGAACATCAACGCCATCATGGATGGCCATATCGAAGGCTGCAATTATGTCTGCATCAAAGCATTCATTTCCACCCACCGGAGGCCAGCACACCTTGTAAGCTGCCACCCGAGCTTTTGGTGATCCTCCCTTTGCTGTTCCTTTGCCGAAGCTGTAGATACTAGCCCCGGCAACGAAATTACCACCAGCCGTTGATAAAGTATGAGATCCATGGCCATCATTATCGCGTGGTGTGTCAAAGGAGGAGTTTAGTGAACCAGCAACTGCGGCATAGCCTTTGTTGAAGTACCTTGCTCCAATTAGCTTTCTTTGTTGCACCGATTTGGCACAATGAACCGCCAATATTGATGGGTTAGAGAAAAAAAATGCTCGAGTTTGTTAAAAGAAAACTTCAGACTACAGGGGACTGCAAGTAAGCGTATGGCGAAGGGGGAAGGGCTTATTTTTTTCAAGTTTTTTTCTGCGTAACCGTTTCCTGATTGACAATAGGAATTTAACGTCTTAAAACTTTGTTAAATGAACACTACTTTCTGATTGTATTTGCGTCGTTATTGTCGTTGCTGTTATCTGAGAATCTCGGTTATGAAGTGAGCCTAAGACGTATGGTTCAAATTTATAATCGACTGTCTCTGTGCATTAGAGTAGTGCATAAGGTATAATTTGAAATATATAGGGGCAGGGGGGCCACACTTTCATGTTGAAGGTCTGAAAATTCTCAAGTCCTAAACTAGTAGTTTTATAAATTAATCACAGTGAGATTTTGAGAAAACATAAAATTTCAAAAATCAACCCATGTCGACGAAGTGAGCACAGGCAGTGTATCGAACTCTCAACAAAGTGGATCATCGTGCGCGGATCACAGCGAAACATTTGCGTCCCTTGAGACGTATAAAGTAATTCAAATTTTCATTATTATCCTCTGTTAAAATCAGAGTAAACCACCTATCTTTTGGGAGAAAAGTCCAAATTAACGAAGATGTTTTATGCATACAATTCCACGTCTGTGACCCCACCATCAAAATGAGGTTGAATATTCAACTTTATCGCTTTGGTTTCATACAGTCAACGTTGCTGAAAAGACCCTCCAACTTTGAGTAACGATTGGCCAGTTTTTCGATGAGAGAAAACGGAGAAAGAAATATTGCCGTTCTACCAAGTACAAATTATTCACTTAACAAAAAGTAGATAGGTGGTAACTATTACCTGTTGCAATGAAAACCAGCATCAGTTTCATTTTGGCAGATTCCTTTCCACTTCGATGGAATCGGTCCCAACCCCTCATCACTAAAGCTTTTAGATTCGGGCCAGACGCCTAGCATTATCACATTGAACAAAAGTGAGGCTAAAGCAAGTCCAAGCGTCGGCTAGAGACAACGCATTTAAAAATTATTCTCATTTCAATGTTATCTGGATTGTCAAAAGCCTAGCAGCGTTTGTTCTTACCGGAAAACTGAACTGTCCAACTTTATTGAGCATTCCCTAAGTGACAAGTTATATGAGGGTATAGCATCATAATGTGTTCCAATTGGTTTCTAGGTTGCATCATCTAGTCCTGGCAATAAACCCTCTCCAAAACCCATTCGCAAGCAAATTTTCCTTGTTGCTAATAATGTTATCTACTAGTTGAATAATGGCACTAAAAGCAAGAAGGCAAAATCCAATAACGTTTAGGCTGACGAAACCTTTCCAATGGTGGTCCAATCCTGTTAAATCACTATTTGTCTCCAAAATACGAGCTAATGGAAACGCGACTAATTAAAGAGTCTAGAAGCTCTCAAACATTGTGAATATTTTACATGCGTGAACATGGTGGCCTATTTATGACATTTGCTAGAACCAAGGTTTGCTCTATTTAACTATTTAAGTACCCCACCCATATTTAGAAAATTTGAAAATCAAATATTATGTTATTACTTCAAATCTCATCTTTCAGGAACATCAATTTCTAAACCATGTCATGCTGACATAGAGCATCTTGTTTGTATTTCATGTAGAAGTCAACCATCCAAATCCAGATTACACAGAAAAGATCTATTTAGGATACGCTCATCAATTTAAGAATTTATGTGGACTGGAGATCGGTGAACTAAAATTTAAGAATCTAAACCATGTCATGCTGACATAGAGCATCTTGTTTGTATTTCATGTAGAAGTCAACCATCCAAATCCAGATTACACAGAAAAGATCTATTTAGGATACGCTCATCAATTTAAGAATTTATGTGGACTGGAGATCGGTGAACTAAAATGACGATAACTCAATTAAAATTCAAAGCCGAAGAGCAAAGCACACACCAGTATCCAGGTTTCCAATGATTGTATCTTCGCCATATCTTGCCTTCTTCCAACTGGAGTTGGAAGCAATCACCCCTTCATGCTCGAGTCCCAGGAAGTCCCATGACCGAGTTGTGTGCAGTTTTCTTCCCTTGTTCAAGAAAATGGAGACCACTTTCGGATGCTCTGCATTTTGATAGATGTTTACGCAATTTACAATCAAGTCAACCGAATGTACTGTGAGTAAACAGAGGAGCATGGAGATAGATTTCTCACTAGCTATCGAGGCTGCTACCTCATCGTCGAATGTTGCAGCAAAGCCGTTGATGTGCCTTGCGTATGAGTAAAGTATGGATTCCTTCGCGAGAGCATGACTGCATGAATAGGAAGTCAAGCAATTGATGCGAGAAGATAACAAATTTACTTGATGGTTAGATGATTCATTCAAATACCTTCCCAAGAATGATGCAAGAAACTCATAGTGGGTCTCGGTAACTCGATTAAAATCAATCGGAGATTGTTCTGGGCCATGTGAATGCGCCCCTAAGTATACCACATATGACTAGGTGTCCAACCGCAGAAGAAGGAATTAGTTAAACTCGAATCACGAAATCATCAACAGCAGATCATCGATACAGAAAACATTTGACTTATTCTGATGTTCTATATTGAAAGGAAGAAGATAAAATACTTGCCTTTTTGGTAGCAGATGTGGGTGTCCGCAGCAGAGAGAATAGAAGAAATGATAGGAGGTAAATGGAAGGAATTGATAGTCTCATTGCCTACTTCTGTTGGGAATTACTCCTATATGCTTGACTCCTGACTGCTGGCGCCTCAATGGAACAGAGAGTTACTGACTTGTTTGGTATTATAGCGAGGAAGAACTGAACCCTCATTGGTATTTATGTTCCGTTTTCCAATTACATTACAGAATAGTATATCGAGCGTCTAGTGGGGCCAATTGACATTTCAAATTTTGTAATAATGAATTGATTTGAATGCAAAGATGCTGCTTTGTATAACGAGGGGAGAATGACAATATCAACTTGCCAGCCACAAACTACCACGTGTAAAGCATTAGATAAGATAACAACAGTCACCTTGTCTTGGAGCCACTCCAACATGTTAGGGGTGGGCAGCGAGGCCCCGACCCTGGCTGCCCTGGCCTGTTCGCCCCGTCCCCACTTGAATTGGGCGGAAAATCCGCGCAATAGATGCAAGGGGAGGGTGGCCCCTCCCGCATTTGCAGCCCCCACCAGAGGTGGGGGAGGGAGGGGGCCCAGTCCCACTCTGAATTTCTCCTGCCCCGCGCCCCATATATATATATATATAATTATATAAAAAAAAAACCCCAATAGACAAAACGACGCTTTTTTGTCTGTGACAAAATGACGTCGTTTTGTCTATGGGGTTTTTTTAAAAAAGAAACAGCCCATAACAAAACGGCGCCGTTTGATCTGAGGTGTTAAGTCCCCCTCCTGTGACTCCCCCCCCCTCTCTTAGTTGTCTCTCTCTCTCGCTCATTGTCACTTTGTCCGTAACTCTGTCGCTCTCTGTGTCTGTCACCATAACAGTTGTCTACATCATTATCGCCGAATGTAAGCCCTAAATCCGAAAGCCCTTATAGTATTTTTTTTTTTTTGGGTTATGGAGATTGGAAGAAGGTTGAGAATATAGGTTTGGGGGCAAAGACAAGATATAAAATTCTTATCTCATATCATCATTACAACTTTTTTAAATTTTTATATAAAATATAATAAACAATTCAAAATTTTCAAATCTCAATTCAACTTTTCCAAATCACAAAATAATAATAATATTGAAAAATAATATTTAAAACTTTCATATAAAACCAAGAATTCTCATCTCATTCTCCAATTCGGCATTAATGGAGATGGAGGATGAGATTTATGAATTGTGTGCTGTGGAGATTTGATTGTGCAGGTGTTTGATGTTGTGATTTTGTGTGTATATGTGTGTATTTTACTTTTTGTTGAAACCCCTAAATTAATTCAAGGTTTCAATAGGTACCTTGGTGCCATTTGAAGAAAGTGGCGAGTTGATCTTAATTTACCACCAGAGGTGCAACATATGTTGTCTGAGTTTGCAAACCTAATCCCGGAAGACCTTCCCCATGACCTACCACCCATGAGCAATACACAACATCAGACTGACTTGGTGTTAGGCTCTAGATTCCCCAACATACTAGCATATTACCTCAGCTCTAAAGAGTTTGAAGAGTTGCAATGCCAAGTATTGGAGTTGTTAAAAAGGGGCTACACTTGTGAGAGCATGAGCTTGTAGTTCCTATCCTCTTGGTGTTCAAGAAAGACTGTTCATGGCGTATGTGTGTGGATAACAGGGCTAATAATAGGATCATAGTGAAGTACAGATTTCCAATTTTGTGCCTGGATGACATGTTGGATCAAATGTCAGGCTCTAACGTCTTTTCTAAAATTGATCTTGTTGAGGAAAAAATTAGTTGATTGGCATATTCTTGTAAAAAACTGTGTAAACTTGTGTTATAACAAGTGTGAAATGTGTCGAAGTGAAAAGGGGCAACTCAAGTCAGAGAGTTCGCTCGAAATGGCTCGACATTTCGCTCGAGCAAATTTCAAGTCAGGGACTTCGCTCGACATGACTCGACACTTCGCTCGAGCTACATTGAAGTCTGAGAGTTCGCTTGACTTGGCTCGACACTTCGCTCGAGTGAACTTTAAGTCAGAGAGTTCGCTCGACATGGTTCAACACTTCGCTCAAGCTACATTCAAGTCAGAGAGTTCGCTTGACTTGGCTCGACACTTCGCTCAAGCGGAATTAGGTTCGCTTGACACTTCGCTCGAGCCAATGTTCTGAAAACCTAATTCCCTTAGGTTTGAGCGCCTCTTTCCTTGTTTGTATAAAAGGAAACATTTTGGTCTTTCCTTGGTGTGGAGAAATCAGAGCAAAAACATAACCTGTTTCCAATAGCACTTGAGAGAGTTTTCTCCCCACATTCAAGTTGCATATCTCTTGGAAATTATACCTCCACCACATCACACTCAAAATAAAACACCGTTGAGTCCATTGGAGTGGATGTGTTCATTGGTCGGAAGGTTTCTGGAGCTGCTGTTGATGCAGAGATCGAGAGGTTCTCATGAGAAGCTATAGAAGGTCGGAGTTCCGATACTACATGTGTGTAGAGATTGAGTGGATCACTTGTGATGATGCAAGCCAAGTTTAGGAACTACAAAGGTTTTGTGAGTGTCTCTATATTGGTTGTAACAAACTTTTTCTATAGTGGATTTTAGGTGGTGCCTTACACCCGGAGTGGTTTTAGAATTTGAAGACGTTCTTCAAATGAGTTTCCACTTCGTGACCAAATCTCTGTGTTGATTATTTGTATGATTTGTTTAATCTTTTGAATGCTTGCTTGTCAATATATTTTATTAGACCAGAAAAATCGAACTGCACCTATTCACCCCCCTCTAGATGTTGTATTGGATAGAACCACTACTTTTTCAGATCTTAAAAGCGAGTATCACCATATTAGAATACGCCCTGGAGAAGAGTGGAAACTGGTGTCCAATATGCAACATGGTTTGTATGAGTTGATGGTCATGCCTTTTGGACTATTTAACGCAGCTAGTACGTACATGAGATTTATGCACCAAGTATTGCAACTGTTTATGGGGAAGTTTGTTGTTGTGTACTTCAACAACATCCTCATATATAGCTCAACGTGGGAGGCACATATGGAGCATCTTTGATATTTTTTTTAGATGTTACGACTGGATTGTTTGTTTGTTAATAAGAAGAAATGTTCATTTTTACTACTTTTGTCACATTCCCTGGATTTGTTCTTTCCAAAGATGGTGTTCATGCAGATTAGTCTAAAGTAAAAAGCCCTTTTGGAGTGGCCAATGACCAATGTGCAGAGTTTCCATGGATTGGCATCCTTCTATCATCGATTCATCCGAATTTTCAACACTCTAATTGTTCCCATCACAGAATGCCTTAAGGGTTAGACATTCCAATGGTTTGAAGAGGCAAAGACTAGTTTCTGGTTGGTCAATCATAAATGATTGAAGCACAAGTTTTGGCACTTTCTGAATTTTGAGAGTCTTTGAGGTGAATTGTTATGCTTCTGGGGTGGGTATTGGCAGTGTTATGGGCTAAGAAAAGTGTCCTATTGCATTTTCAGCGAGAACTTGTCTAGTATGAAGAAAAATTACTCCACAAATGACCTGGAGTTTCAGGCCATTATGTAGTCCCTGAAGCACTAGTGGCACCATCTGGTGCAAAAGGAGTTTATTTTTATCACTAACCACGAGGTGTTGAAGTACATCAATGACCAGTAGAAGTTGAGTAAGTGACATGCCAATTGGGTTGCCTATCTGTAAGAGTTTACTTCTCACTGAGGCACCGTCAGGGAGTTTGAACTGAGTTGCAAATGTTTTCAACCGACGTGTCACTCCTCACTACCATGAGCACAATAGTGGCTGATTTTGACACCTTCGAAGACTTGTATGCAAAAACCCTTCCTTTGGGAAAGCTTTTATGGAGGTAGCTAAAGAACAACAAAGTGATTTTATTTTACATAATGAGTTTTTATTTCGTGGCCTATAGTTGTGTGTCCCACATTGTTCTTTAAGAGAGCATATTATAATAGAGTTACATGGGGAGGGGCACTTTGGGTGAGACAAAACTTTGGCATTGATCTCAACAGATTACTATTGGCCCAAATTGACCGGTGCCTTTGCACGTTCTGTAAATAGATGTTTTATTTTAGAGAGTTAAGGGGACCCTAATCAATGTTGGGCTTTACACTCCTTACATGTACCTAAGGGCCCATGGTTTGACGTCAGCATGTATTTTATTCTGGGCTTGCCCTGAACCTAACGGGCTTTGAATTCAATCTTGGTTGTGGTTGACAGACTTTCCACGATGGTTCATTTTTGAGCTTCTAGAAAGATCAATGACACTAAATGGATTGCCCATCTATATTTTAAGGAGATTGTTCACCTACATGGCATTCGTCAGTCCATCACCTCAAACTAGGATATTTATTTTATTAGCGATTTCTAGGGCTGTAAACGGTCCGGTCTGGTGATGGACCTAATATTTTCAGTCCATCATTTTTCTGGACTAGACCGGACCGAACACCCAAAGGGACCTCCGGTCCGGTCCGGTCCAGTCGGTCCGGCCTATTTTGTTTTTAATTTTTTTAATTTTTTAAATAATTAATAAAAATTTTTATTTAAAATACTAAATTAAATTAAGTGACTTATTAATGTGGATTATGTAACAAACTCAATAAAAAAATATTTTATATGATCAATGATAATAAGTTAGATGAAAATTATATTATTAATTTATATAATTACTATATAATTAACTAATTGATATTATATATTTATTAATTCATAGATTATTAACAAGTATTAATAGCATATTTAAAATTTTATATTGTTAATAGTGATAGGTTAGATAAAGGTATTTATAAAATATTGTTAATTCATAGAATATTAACAAGTATTAATAATATATTTAAAAATTTATATTGTTAATTGTACAATTATTATATATAAAATATATATATATATATATTTTATTTTTCATTCGGTCCAGTCCGGTTCGGTCCGAAAAAACCCTGGACTGTGGACCAGACCGAATGTTTTCAGTCCTCTAAAATATGGACTGGACTGGACCGGTCTAAGTTGCGGTCCGGTCTGGTTGGTCTCTTTGGTCTGACCGGACCGTTTATCACCCCTAGCGATTTCTGAAAGAGTTTGTTTGAGAAAAATGGGAACGAAACTGAATTTTAGTTGTGCCTACCATCTACAAATAGATGGCTAGATAGAATTGGTGAATCGTATTTGAGCAACCTTTTGAGGATCTTGGCTGGTACGAAGCCAAAGTAATGGGATCTCGCCTTATCTTAGAGAGAGTTTGCTTACAATTGATCCAAGAACAGGACTGCACTGCTGAGCCCATTTGAGATTGTGTATGAGCATAATCCTTTAGGCATACTTGACTTGACACCCATTAAGGCAGAGGAGATGGCACCTTCAAGGAGTGCATGACCAAGTCAAGCAAGCAATCTAGGAGAGCAATGCAAAGTACAAGGTTGAAGCTGACAATCACTGTCACCATGTACTTTTTTATGTCAGAGATTTTGTTTGGGTTATGCTAACCCGTGATCGTTTTCCTGTTGGTGAGTGCAATATGTTGAAGGACAGGAAGATTGGACCTTGTGAAGTTCTACCGAAGATCAATGACAATGCATACATGTTGCGCCTTCCTTGTCATCTAAGGGCATTTGACGTGTTCAACGTCAAACACCTCAGTCCATGCTTTGTCGATGCTGACGTGAAGTCAAAGGTGAATACTTTTCAACCTAGGGAGACTGAGGCAGAGGGATCCGAGTATGATGATGTTGAGCAGGCATATTCTACGTTGATAGTGCTTGGCTACCTCGAGAATGTAGATCAGTGCAAATATGGCTGAAAAATATGAAGATCACGCGATTTAAGGTGAAGATCAGCAACATTGATTTGGTTTAAGTTTTGTTGTTGTGCTTCAAGAGAGGGTGTGGTTTTCCTTTTCTAATAAAGTCCCACTCACATTGCCTCAAAACCATAAATGCTTTTTTTTTTTTTGGGGGGGGGGCTATAAAAGTGAAGCAATGGCCACTAGGCTTAGATTTCCAGTTGTAAGTTATATGGAGGAGAACAAAGACTTCTCTTTCAAGTATTTCTCTCTAATCCCAGCATTTAGGCTATGAAGTACATTAGTGTTGGTTTGGTTTTACCACGTGACAAACTCCACCATCGACGAGTATGATTTCGAACGAACAACACTCGTGAAAAAGTCTATAGAACAACCGCACCCAATCCAAGATTTTCTTCTCAAGGTAAACACTTTCGCTGTACTTTGATCTAGTTTTTCTATCATTGGTTTATTGTCTATACTTCTTTTACCGTTTCATTTTCTCAAATCGACATGACTGATGATCACTGATTAGGATGTGAAGCAACTTGAACTGCTAGTGGTTACAAAGCACTCTGACATGGGCTAAACGAATGTCGAGTGTTGCACTAGAAGCTGTAGCGTTGCCATAAGACGTAGCACCGGCCAAGAAATGAGGGAACTGGTTTTGTGCCATGGCATCATGACCATCATCGGGGTGTAGCACTGCCCATGCTGTTGCACTGATGATGACGTCGCGTGTACTTGCTAGGCGCTGTGCGCACCAAATGTTTTTTAAACTAGTGGGTCTATATTTTTCAAGTCTTCTAGATCTGACCCACATTAAAAAAAAAAAAAGTTCATAGCCCAAAACATTTTAAATGCCTCCAGGCAAACTAGGCCGTGAGTGCAACATGCAAAGGCCACGTTACAGCTGGGAGGCCCACTAGCTATGGACAAGCTCAGTAACCATGGAAGCACAAGAATCAAGCCTATTATGTGTTTTTGAACCAGAGGGTTTGAAGGTGTTTTGAACCCAAGACTTCAATCACCATGGTAATGAGCTCAAGCATTGGTTGGGGCTCACTATTGGTGTGTTTGCTTAATTTTATATTTTTAAAATAATTTTTTCACAAGTAAATATTTATTTTCTAAAATAAGTTTTTGTATTATTATGATTACTAAATACATGCATGCCAGATATTATGAGGTCATTTTTTGTCACATTTGTTAGGCATTTTAATTTATGCTATAAATTGTCTATATTATTATTGTTTTGTGAATAATAAATATTTGGGCCAAATTTGACAATTTTGTATTTGTATTGTCATTACATTTAATAATATGATCTTATTTTATCACTTCAATTGTTAGGCTACTTTAGGAATTTGTCTTTAAATTTAAGAATATGATGAAATAGAGGATTAAGTAGCCTAAATTTGTACTATCGATGCTCATGATTGTTAATCCTCAATGGATTAGCTAAAAGCTAAATCCATTGAGTATTTAGTTGTTAGAGAATAAAATATGATCACAATGAATTAGCTAAATTCTAAATAATTAAACTTTAGCTACAGTGATTTTCAAAATATTTTCTAAATTTGAAGGTTACTATAAATAGACCACATACATATTTTATCAATTATTTATCTTTCCTCTTTCTTATCTACTTCATATGAATCAACATTAATTTAATTATAATATGATTACTAATTTACATATAATAGGTAGAATGATCAAATATGATAAAATTAAATAAATTAAATATTTTTTAAAATAATATTATTTTATTACTATATAATGAATAAATGAATAATCCAATGTGAGAATTTGATGTGAATGAAATAGCTAAAATCAAATTCATCTCACATTAGCTAAAAGTGTCATTTAGTTTTGGCTAATCCATTGAGAGTACTCAATTCTAAAACAATGGAATGCCCAAACCCCATGTCCTATACTCCAAAAGGACTAGTCAATGATATAATTTAAACCTAATCGAGACATTATAAAGAGCAAGAACTTCTCATTCCTAAGCAATTGGAGATTTCATACACCACACACCCTTATCACTTATCATAATGGCATATTACAATCTCCTCTCTTTATATTTTCGACATCCTAGTTGTGTTGTAGGTTTCACGGCTCAAGTCCCACATTTCTAGTTGTGAGTCTCTAATACCACTTGTAACGTCACAATGGAAGGCTCAAACCACATAACCTATACTATAACAAAATTAGTCGATGATACAATTGGAGCTCAATTAGAACATTATAAATAGCAAGAACTTCTCATTCCTAAGAAATGTGGGATGTCATACACTACTTACCCTTATCACTTACCAGAATGAGATATTACATGCAGATTGATTTAAAAGGCTTTTCAGTGCACCTCTTTGTAGCATCAGCACTGATAATCTTATTCAAGTTTTTTCTTTCTCTCACGTGAGGACAAGTAAGTCTTTACAGATATATGATCTTTTGAGAACCCATTGAAAGTAATATAATACCAAGCACCTTGGAGGTTTGCATGGTAACTGCAACCCTAAAAATCTTGCTCATGGTTGTACTGATGTAAGATAGTTTTTAGGCTAAAATAATTTCTCGCAAAGTATTTCCTCTCTCCTATAGTGGATTGAAGAAGAAAAAGATAGAATAAATGAGAAATAAAGATATATTGTTTGTTAGATGCTAAAAAGTCACAGACTTCATTTATTGCACGAAGTGATATTTTCTTTTAGCACTTTTATTGCGATCAAAATCTATACTTCAAATGTTTTAAGGCTCAGTGAAAATAATGGCATTAGTGAGAATTTATAGAGGTTTAGAAGTTGGATGATCACTAATATGACTTTGTAATATTATTTTTCAATTGGAAGAAAGATGCACTAAAATCTTCTCTTGGAGCCTAGGATGATAGGCATGAAACTTGGGAAAGTAAAGTTTTCTCCCTAAAGACTTTCCTTTATTTAGCAGAGTCAACGAGAAAATGCAATATGAGCATTTTCTACATTACGTTCTTACATATGTACACTAATATTTCTATCGACATGAAATAAAATTGAATAAAATAAAATTGTCTCATCATATAAATTCGATTCCAAAGAGAAATTTACTTTTACTAATTTTTTAAGGAAATTTGAAGGAAAATATTTTCTTTAAAATAATTTTTTTTTTTTAAAATCACAATGGTATAAGTTATATAATAAGAGCAATTATCTCAAAGTTCAATGACTTGCTGTGAAGAGAGCTATAAGTGAAATATGGAGCAAAGTAGTAATATAACAATATTTTCTTGTCACTTAAAGACTGGAAGATAATATTTGTAATATGTGCTCTGCTAAATGTATTGAATTCATATATTAGTAATCCTAATATATAATTTTAGATTCATGTAACTTATATGATCCAACATGAAGTTGTTGATTAGATTAACAAATGAGAAGTGGAGTTGATTGAGGTATAAACACATTGGTTGAAACTTTTATGGAAGGACTTAAAATAGTTTATTCTCATAGGAGAATTAGATTGTTAGTTTTTGTGATGTTTAAGGTGCAAAGTACTTTGAGCATATGATTGTAGCTTGTACTATTTTCATATAATAAGTGTATCAATGTTGTTGGGACAATTTCCATGCAGCCTAAACCAACCATCTATTCAAAGATATCCAATAAACCTAGTTGTTATTATTAATGACCTATTAAATAAAATGGAGCAAATGAACTCCGAAAATGATCAAGCACACAAGCTTATGTACTAAATGCTTACTCGGATGTAACCATAGAAACAAATATGGCCAACAAGTCTCGTGCAATCCTTGCAAGTATAGAATAGTTAACCTAATTAATCTTTCACCAAATCCTCAGAAGTATGGGGTCTAGGCCTCGCAACCATTTATAAATATTGATCCACCTCTGTTTTGGTAAAGATAGATCCCAAGGAGGAATATTCCGTAAATTCTCTTTCAGTTCTCCTTCTATCTGTATAAAGTTTCATTCTTGCTTGAGATGCTTCTAGATTTTGCTTTAGCAGTGCCTTGATTTGACCTCTTGTACATAGTAGTTGGTCGACTGAGTTTTTTGATGTGGTGCTTGGTATATAAGTGATGATTTTAGGGTGGATTATACCATAGAGGGCTTCAAATGGTGAGATCTTAGTTGAGGTGTGGTAAGAGGTGTTATACCATCACTCGACCATGGGTAACCACTAGGCCCGACTCTTAGGTTTAGCCCCTGCATAATATCTCCAATACCCCTCCAGTGTTTTGTTGAGAGCCTTCGTCTGTCCATTCGTTTCTAGGTGGTAGGTTGAGCTATAGTTTAGAGTGGAGCCTTGAAATTAGAAATAGGGACTTCCAGAATGAGCTGAGGAAAATGGGGTCTCGGTTTGAGACTATGACCTTAAGAAGACCATGGAGTTTAAAGATCTCCCTTAAGAAAATTGAGCCACCCTAGCAGCTGTGTACGGGTGAGATAGGGGCACAAAGGGACCATATTTGGTCAATTGGTCAACCACCACTAGTATGACACTGGCTCCCTATGAGACTGGTAACCCTTCCACAAAATCAAGGGAAATCTCTTCCCAAGCTTGCCCCTGTATGGGAAGAGGCTGAAGAAGACCTGGTGATAAAACATTTTCAGTCTTATTAATCTGGCATTTAACACACTCCCGCACTACCCTTTTTATGTCCCTCTTCATTCCCTTCCAACAAAAATCTCTTTTTGGCCTTTGGTAGATTTTAAGATAACCTAAGTGCCCTGTTTAAGGATCTTCGTGTATGAATTTAAGGACCTTATCTTTGAATGAGGATTGCGGATCCACCACAATTCGGCCCCCTTTTAGAATTAGCCATTACTGAAGAGAAAAATCCTTTGGTACTTCCTGTTTGGCCTGCAACTTGTTCAAAATCTCCTGTAGCTCAAATGAGGTGGCATAACTGTTTTTGAGCTCATCTATCGAAACTGGAGTGGGAAAAGTAATGACTGCTAGGATTCTATGGACTGCTCAGATTTTTGCTTTCTAGATAGTGCATTCTCAACTTTGGTCTCCTTACCCTTTTTGTATCCAATATGAAAGTCATAGCCCATGAGTTTAGTAACCCACTTTTGTTGGGCGACAGTACCCACTTTCTGTTCCAGCAGGAAATTTAAGGCCTGCTGATCTATTTTAACCATGAAGGCCTGGCCCAATAAATAGGACCTCTATTTCTGAATTGTTTTAACAAGAGCAAAGAGCTCTTTTTCGTATGTTGACAAAACAAGCGCCCTCCCCTTAAGAGCCTTGCTTAAGAAAGCTATTGGCTGCCCGTCTTGCATTAGGACAGCTCCTATGCCTCCACCACTTGCGTCACATTCTAGGGTGAATGTATGTGAGAAATCTGGTAGTCTTAATACTGGTGGTTTTGTCACTGCAGATTTTAGTTCCAGAAATGCCTTAGCAGCCTTGTCATTCCATGCAAACGAGTTATTTTTTAAAAGTTCAATAAGTGGTGCTGCAGTAAGCCCATATCCCTTAATGAATTTACTGTAATACCCTGTTAGACCCAAGAATCCCTTCAGAGATTTAGTATTTTTGGGCACTGGCCAGTATAACATGGCTGCCACCGTCTTGGGGTCCGCTTTTACTCCTTGTCCAGTCCCAGTATGCCCTAAGTACTCTACCTTCGGCACTCCAAAAAGGCATTTAGACCTCTTAGAATATAAACAATGATGGGCTAGGGTTTCCAGCACTTGTTTTAAATGGCCTACATGTTCCCTCAAGCTGCTACTGTAGACACGAATGTCATAAAAAACAAAAAAACACGAATCTTCACAAAAATGGCCAATGCCCTTCTGGGAGGCAGCCCTCGTGCCCTTATGGGTTGCCACTGAACCATATAATTCATCGAGTAATTTTTCAATTACTAGAATGGGAAATCGACGCATAAGTGCCAACTCCCATCATGTTTTCTGACTAACCGTACCTGTGACGAAAGAAAGGCTGGAGCTGGGTCAAATGACCCCAGTTGTGAGTAGTTCAGTAATAATTTTCTCTATCTCCGTCTTTTGGTAGTGAGGATATCTATTGGGTCTAGTAGAAATAGAGCTAGTGCCTTCCTTCAGCACTATTTTGTGGTCATGAGACCTCTTAGGAGCTAACCCACCAGGCTCTTGAAACACTTGTTTAAATCGTTTGAGAAGCTGAACAATTTCTAGGCAGCAAGTAAATTAAGCTCATCAACATCAGTGGGGACAAGTGTAAGATTAGCCCCTTCCCCTTGTTAAGTGTATTCCACATGGATTTATCTGTCCCATTAGCAAAAGTGGTCTCCCTCAATTGAATCCCCTTCAACCTCACCCTTTGATCCTTCCACTAGAAGGTCATGTTTAAACTTGAAAAATCCCATGTAATAGGCCCTAGTACTTTCAGCCATTGTACTCCTAATACGACATCACAACTAGCTAATGATAACACATAAAATGAGGGGCGAAAATGAGTACCTTGAATTGATGTGATCACCTATTGACAACTGCCCTTACTCTGTAGGACCTCACCATTTGCCACTATGACTTTGAAAGTTTGAATACTCTGCCCATGGTGAGCTAGTGCATTTTGTTGGTGTTTGTTGGATCTTGTATTTTCAGCCATTAGAATCGGTGGCTCTAGATACCAATTATAATCATATTGATCTATGTGTAATGATGTTGATTTGTGAATCTGATGTAAATAGGATGGTTGGATGTATTGGTATGAATGCTTGTAATTAGGGGTGTAACTGGTTCAGTCCAGTTCTGTTTTGGACAAAACTTAGGACCAAACCGGTATGCTTGCATTTTCGAAAATCGGTTACGCACCGGTTATCCTCCTAAACCGATATGACCAATTTTACCGATTCAGGTCCGGTTCGGTCTGATTTTCTGGTTTTAATAGTATTAGTATTGATATATATATTTTATATTTAAAGCATATGATCAAATAAATTTTCATATTTAAAATTAAAATTTTATGTTATAAATTATAATAACATTATCTTATATATAATTATGATTTATATTATTATATATATTATATATAAAATGATATATAATATAAAAAATATTATATATAATATTACAAAAATTAATTTAAATATATAATATAGTGAACTGGTCTAATCCTAAAAAGCATAGAACTGGAACCGGACTGGTACTGACCTGTTTTGGCACTAAGGGAACGGGTCTCTAACTAGACCGACCCAAAACCGAACAGGTTCAACCGGTTCGGGCTGGTTTTCTAGTTTCCTGGTTAATGTTTACACCCGTATTTATAATAGAGAAGATGAATGAAAAGAAAGGTGTTTGATAAAAAGCATGTGAATGAAACAGTAATGATATTAAGGTTCTTCGAGCGAATCCCTTAACCTCCAATAGTGTCAATATTCTAGAATGTTCAAATGATTTCACTCAGTGCTTTCTCTCCTTCATATCTAGGCAGGGATAACGGACTGGACTAATAAGCAAATAACACATGTAAAGTAAGTAACAGACTCTATGGAAATGAAATGCTACAAGTACTCAACGACAGGTACATAAGACTAAACGACAGGACTCAACTAAATGAAGAACTAATGTTGCATCCCCTGCCATTTTATTGAAACAGTGCACTGCAGAATTGCTCGAAATGGTGTACTCCATACTAGATCAAAACGGGGCACTCCACAACAAGATTACTTCCCTTATATGTTGTGTTTAGAGTTCCCTTCAACCATCCCTAACCTTCACTTCCTTACTTCGACAAAACACTTCCCTCCTTCCATCTCCAAGTGCCTCCACGTCACCTCCCTTCTCCCACTTCCTCGAGAGGCCATAAACCCTTAGCCACTTTAAGCCAACCCACTTCTACCACTATCTCCACAAGTCAGTTGACGACCCTTCCTCAGTCGTGTCTCGCCTCCTCTCTCCACCATGCACTACAAGCCCAACCTTGAAGCTACAATAGAACCACTATTAGCCACTCCAAGTCCTCACCTCCTCTTCAGCCCCTCCACATGGTAGCAACCATAGAGAGCTGCAGAAGATGATAGAGATAGTAGATCTTCCATGACAACCCCATCCACGGCTAGCTCACCACCAGCACTGCCTGCCAAAGACAGAGTTTGGGATGCCCCAATCATCCATAAATCTTACCTAAGCATTGTAAATGGCTCTTAGACTAATTAAGGTATATATGTCGTGGGAATTAAGAAGTTTAAACTTGTATTGTCATGAAATTTGTGAAAGGTGCTCTGTTGTTGATAATTGTGAACTGTGAAAGGTGTAATTTGTGCTATGTGAAGTGTTGAGATGATGGAGGTTGGGAAATTGTGAAGCATGATGGTCGTATGGGTTTGAGAATTTGTAAAACCATGTGTTCATGTTGGTTGTTGTATATAGGGTTTAAACCTCCAATTTTGTACATCAAACCACTAGAAATCTGTGTGTACTTGTGAGCTACCTCCTCAAGCTTAAACCGATGTGGACAACCACAAATTACACCAAACTAGTGCAAAAAAGTTTGTAGCATTAGCAAGGAAAGTATTCAACCCAATGGCTTCAACCTTTATTCCTCTCAACTCTCACCATCTTAGTCACTTATTTACATTGTTTTAAACCACCTCAAAAAGGGTATCCTAGCCACCACAATAGTTGGTAAGTGTCTCCTCCTTCTTCTTCGAATTTTTGGTTTAGTTCTACTGTAGAACAATCTTTGCAATGGTTTATCTTTTGCAAATTTCTTCTATACCAACTAAATATATGGCTAAGATTTATCTCCATTTTTATTCACTCTTTAATCCCATGGATCATGTAGATAGAGTATAATTGAAGAAGCAAAGATTTATTGCAAGAAAATGGCCTAAATTGTTGATTGTCCACGATGGATCAAACTACAATATACTTGCTATTTTTGTAGTTTTGAGTTTGTTTCATGTCAGCAACTAGTTTTGTTGCAAACCTCTCATAAATTTCATTTTTCCATTTGATCAATCCTCCATGTTAGGGTGTTAAACATTCAAAACAATGTAATACGTGATCCTACTATAGCACACCATGGATCCAAACTTTAGAACTGTAAAATTTACTTTCCTCCATGTATAGTTGCTGCCCAAGTCTTCAACCAGCCACTTAATTCATATTTATTATGGTCCTTTTGAACAGAATATCAAAGAGTGATGCAAAGAGCAACAGTCACAGCTGCATGATAATAACAAAATCTCAACAAATGTAATGATTTGTTCCAAGCCCTTTCACCTTTTTGAATTCTCCTCCCAAGCCAGAATTGGCAACATCATTAAAGACCCTTTGTATAAGAATCAACAAAAATCTTTAGAAGTGTCAAATAGTTGCTACATAATAGCACATCTGAAACAACCCAACAATTTTATAGCTATTACAACAACAATTTGCAGCCCCTAGTCTCTTAAGTCTTCTTTAACTTATACTTCTTCTTTGTGTTGATTTTCTTCATAATAAGTGCCCATTGATAACAATGATAAAATACTTTCCTCTCCGTCCATAAAACCCTAAGGAAACCGTCGCCACTCTTGCCGGCGAGTGACCTCTCATCGACGTCATAGACAAAGTCGACGGGCCCTGGCGACTTCCCTGAGGGCCGTCCGGCGTCGGTCCAGAGGAGAGAGAAAACACTACAAAGCGTGAAAACCTTAAGGAACCAGATCTGCTGCCACCCACCCTTGCCGACACACCGCACCGTCGTCACAGATAAAGCCGACGGACCTCAATGACTTCGCTGAGGGTCGTCCGGCATCGGTCCAACCTCCGGCATCCTAGATATCGCTGTATTGTCTCTCAGAGTACTCCGAAGATCCTCCCAAAGGCTCTATTGGTTGTGCCGTCGACTCTGAAGGCTCCGGCGAGTACTCTGACATATCCTATGACAACAATTTGCAGCTGGAAAGACAATTTTGTAGTGCTTGCAGTGAGCACGACCTAGAGTCAAGACAACTTTGCAGTGCTTGCAACTCCCAACGGATTTCTAATCTGGTTTCTCTGAGATGATGAATGGTTGTTGAAGAAAGGGAGTGGGTCAGTATGGGTTCTTCTATGGAGTTGGTCATAGAATCTAAATCCTTTACATTGGTGAATGAGGAGAGCATGTTGGCCATTACTGAAAGGAGTCGAAGGGTGATATCTAAGTTGGTTCTGGGTTCGACAATAGTACAGTGGCTAGCCAAGACCATAGAAGCGTGCACTAAGGATAAGAAACAATATTTTTTCTCCACTGTTCAGGAAGGTCGACGTAGTTTCACAACGCATCGCTGCTCGAATGATCACAGAAGTTATATGGCAGTGGAGAAGTATGGTGGTGGGGGGAGGAGGAATTTTATTTTCATTCCTGAAGAGGGGGGCAGTGGCTGAGAAGGATGGGGGAGGTGGTGCGTCATTTTTCCTTCAGCAGGAGAGGGAGTGACGGCTTGGAATGGCAAGGTGTTGCAGGTGGTGTGGCAGGGAGGGAGAACTTGGAGGTGTATAAAGACCCAATTACATCCTCAGTGGCGAGGCAATCCTATGCAGCAGCTCTAAAGATGGGACCTGCTTCGGGGGTTCAGAGTGTGGGGGGTCTGCCAATCACGCCTCAGGACCAGCTTGTCGAGATGCACAATTCTCTAAAAGAGATGGAAACCCAACTTGTCGAGTTGAAAGCAGCGACAACTTTTTTGTCTACGAAAATAGGCCAGCTTTCAGCTTGAGGCAACAGGGTGCTAAGAAACATGATAAGCCTGAATCCTTCAAACTTAGAAAAAGAAAAGTGGAAGATCGGATTCAGCCCTGTCCCTATAACCAGATCTAGGAGAGTATGGCGGGTCAAAAGGAAATTTGGATTATTTGAAGCGGGGTCTACATCGGGTATTGGAGTAGAGATATCAGTAATGGAATGTCATTCCCCTCGTGTAACACATGATAGATCGATAGTCGGTATTACACCCTTGGTCCCTGAAGAAACTATGGCTCCCTCGTCAGAGTTGATGGAAAATGGTGTACTGCCGAGGTCTGAACAAGATGTAGGATCCGCTATCACCCCAGAGGTGAAGGGACTTGTAGTCACTCTAGAATCTCCAATGGGGACCCCGATACCATTGGAGAGAACCAATAGAGTTACTGGAGAACCAATGGATTTGGCATTCGTGCCTTGTGTAGATGAATGTCTAGAGTCGGGAGTGAAGTTTAATGGAGATATTGTGGCTCCCCTAGACTCTCTTCCTCCAATAGTAGATTGGATTATGCCTAAAGTTAACGAGATTCAGCAATTTGTGGGAATTTTACATGGAAGATGTGAAGACCAATTTAACGAACTAATTATTGCAATTGAGGCAAGCCACACACTTAAAACCAAATCAAGCTTCAAGAAAACCAAGGAGTTACAATGTCTTTTTTTGGCAATCAACTACGACGCTAAGGGTGGTAATTCAACTAGAGGGAAGTCTAAAGGGAGGGCATTGTGAAGATGGGAATCTAGGTGTAGGGGTTGGTGTTCGGGTAGAGTTTTTAGTTCTACGGGAAACAAAGGATTGAGGTCGGGTTTGATGTACTTTGGGTTGGTTCTTTTATGGGCTTTTTGGGTCGTTAGGGGCTTGTTGGGTCATTTTGGGCAATGTGTTTTCTTGTATACATTCAGTGTACTTGGTTTCTCATTTTGATATATACAATATTTTTACTTATAAAAAAAAATACTTCTTCATCTTTCTTTTTAGCTTCAACTATAAGTGTATTACATTCATTGTACCTCAACAACACCATAAACAATTGAAAATAACAACCTAAACAATAGCAAAACAGAAACATAGCAATGCTGGAATTTCTTAGCTTTCTCCAATTTCCAATTGCATTCTTCTATTCTTTTGGTTCTTTTACACCTAGTACTTAAAAGTACTTATTCTTCTTAACTTCCATTCGTTTCATTTAGTCTATTTGCACTATAGTATTACTAAGTGATGACAAAAACCAAAATTTAGTGGCCATGACAACAAATAACATCCAAGTGGTGCAACAACAACTGCAACAGGAGTAGAAAAATAGCGGCAGTAGCTGTTTATCTAGCCCTTCACCTCTCAATTTCCCTTTTATCAAACAATAGTTGGATGCTCCACCCAAGGTACTTTGTAAAGGCACAATTCAGCTACCATTTATGCTTTAAGTAGGCATACAACCAGCCCAACTCATCATATATGTAACCTACGGGTATAAAGTACATATTTTGCGAAGCTTATGTAGTGGAGAATGAATGGAACATATTTGAGTTTCAATTGAAATGGTTTTTTGGTGATGCATATAAGTGGTCTTTAAGCTTTTAAAACTAGTTTGTAATCACATATTTATGCTTGGTTATGATTATGTGGAAGTGTTGGATTGAATTACATATGAATAAAGGAAGGGAATGATGGAGTTGATAGGATTGGTGCTTTGGAATTTAAAGTGAGGCATGGAAATTCACTTTAAAGTAAATGCCATGAAGTTGGATGAGAGAAGCTGAAAGGTGACCTTAATTTGGTCACAAGCTATGACTTTGAGATAAGAAAAAGGGTTGTAAATGAATGTATGGAGGATGAATTTGGATAATAGAATATGTCTAAGTGAAGGAAGTTTAGAAAAGGGTAGTTTTATGCAAGTTCTAAATTTAAGTTACATATGAACATAAAAAGGAAATGATGTAAACAATGTATGAATGTAGGTTGCCACCTGACACGCACATGAATGGACTGCATGGAATGAAAATGGCATGGAGTCCAGATAAGTATTATGTTCATACGTTTCAAGAGTTTTCTAAATGATATGAAAATGAAAAACTTTTACAAAACATGTTCTTTTTATGCAATGAAGGAAATAAAATCATGGTTTATGAAAATATGCTAAAGTATTAATGTTTTAAGATATACATATATTGGCCTTCTTTGACAGCTCCTTTTTATGCACCTCAAGAATAATTGTATGCATGTAAACTGTATGTTATATGTAGTACTATTGTCTTTATGTTCCATGAATTGAAATGATGATGTTTATGATTAAGGCTATGAAATGATGTTGAAATGAGGCTATGGAATGATGTTTAATTGATGCTATAAAATGATATTTAAATGATGCAAAATGATGTCTAAATGATGCTACGAAATGATGTTTAAATGATGCGGTTTATGCTTACGCTATGAAATGATATTTTATAAAATCAAATGGACTGATGAATGCTATTAATGAAAAGGAAATTAAAGGAAAGGAATGCAAGGAATCTTTTAATGTATGAAATCATGGTACCAAGAGGATAGGGGTAGAAGGCAATGCTGAATCAATCCCATCGGCAGTGCACCCAGTGGTTCAGTCCTAATGGAAAGAGATTCTCAACTTGTGGCCATGGGCGGAGTCCAAGTCCAAAAGACTGCTAACCCTAACACAAAGGGCGTAATAGAGTCTACCGGCCAAAGGAAAGTGATAACAATTACTTGAATATATGAATGGTTTAGTTTTTTTATGAATGAATATGCAAGGTGTGGAAATATTTTATGAGGAATGAAAACTTTTTTAAAGAAAAATCACACCTTGTAATATTTTCTAAAAAGTTTTTTTAAAATGTTTTATGTAAAGTATGTAAATGAATGATATATGCATGAATAAAACCATTGTTAGTAAATTTTTACAGTATGAAGTAATGCTTATTTAGTATTTGATTTATTTTATTTTTATGTATGCCCCTCCCCTTCCAAGAACAAAATGAGGATGAAGCGTCAAGACATACATGACCCAAGGAAAAGGTGACAACAACCTAGGCACATTTTATGTAATGCTTGAAAGCATATTTTGTAAAGGACTTGTTTTAAATAATGAATGAGCTCATGTTTTGTAAAATGGACTCTGTATTTTAATTTAATAAATTCCATTGTAAACTCTTTTAAATTTCCAAAGCAAGTCTTTAGTTTTTACTATGGAACCTTTCATATCTTGAGATGGAAAGGCAAACTATTATTAAAGTCCCACCACAAGGAAGGGTATTACATGCTATCACCATCATTTATGATTGTAGATGTCAAAGGGGGCACTTGTTCTTGACTAGTCTTGGTAGAACTGAATGTAGCATTATAATCCTCATATAAATTTGCTAATAACTGTCTCAGACCCGACATCAACTCTTCAGCCCAAGTCTCATCATGAATTTTCTTCAAGGGAAAACTAATAAGCCCTAACTTGTTACGTGGATCAAACACAACTACTAGGGTTGTATATAAGAATCGGTGAATTGGTAAAAAAAATAGAATTGGTGTGTTCGGTCTAGTTCGAAACCTGTCTTGTCTAGGTCCAACTCCTAATAATCAAAACCAGTTAGAAAAAGGTCCGGTTCCGATTTTGATATTTAGAACACCAGTTTGAAGTGAACCATCGATAGATATATATTTTAATTTAACAATAAAATATGTTTTATATGAGTTTTTATATTATATTACATCTATTATATGCTAATTTCTAATTAATATAATATGAAATTTTAATCTTATTATTCATGTCTATTAATCTAATCACATAAAATTAACATAGCATTTGATATAACATAAAATTAGTGTTATAAATTTTAATATAACATTTGAAATTTGATATAACATATAAAATTAATTTTATGACATAAAAATAATAAAATTTAATATAAAATAAAATGAGGGATATGGGTCAATCACTTGCTAAAGTTTTGTTGGAGTATGATTTTGTTTATCCGTCAAACTAGAAGAACCTAACCAAACCAAAATAAAACTGGAAAAATCAGAAATTATGATTTAGGTAGTGAATCGATCTGGTATCGATTCTGAAATTTTTAAAGCTAGTGTATACCGGTTTGGTTCTAAAAAATGTCAAAAACTGAACTAAACCAGAATGGTTACACTCTTAACAACTGCAATCAACATCAACAAGTCTAACCTATATAATGACCTCCAGTATTTATCATATTTCAATCTCATGCTTGTGGTCATGCTCATTAAACAATGATTATCACTCTGACTTAGCCTAATCAACTCTTTTTAGAGTTGACAAATTTGATAAAAGCTGGTGTTAGACCTGACCTGTAAAGACCCAAAGAATCCCTTAGTGGCATTATAAAACATTTTCAAAACCTTACAAAAACTTGCACTGTCTTCCACTGCTCAGCTTTAGGAGGCCCTATGGGTCCATCACCAAACTAAGAAAGAAAATTATAATCTTCACTCTCTATTTGCCTAAAATCCTTCTCGAACTTCTCAGTTGCCTCCAACATCATGTAAATTGAGTTCCATCAAGTTGATACATCTAAAGACAACCTTTTTTTATAATCAATTTTCTCTTTTTCTGCACATCTCCTAATTTATCTAATCTTGCAGGAGAAGAGCTCACATGTCTATCCACATTTCTAACCATTTTGATGGCATCATTACTCAAACACACATTCATAATAAGATTCAAAATATGAGCTCAATATCTCATTTGCAAATTCTTTCCCCCAACACATTTCCTATCAAAAGTTGTCTCAAATCTAAAATTGCAATATCATTTAAGCTTGCATTATCAACAGTTACAATAAATATCCTACAATGCCTCAATCAAGGAGGCACGATTCAACATACCTCCCAATAGTATCTCCTCGATAACTAGGGATTAAACAAATAATGAGATTTTTGTGCAATTTCCAATCCCTATCAATGAAATGTGCAGTTTGACACATATAGTTAAGATTGTTTTCTAATGTCCATGTATCGATAGTCAATGAAACCCTCATGCCACCATTTTTAAACAATTTTTTGAGCTTTCCCTTTTCTAATGCAAACAACTTCATACAATCCCTTACAACCGTGGTGTGACATGATACTTTAACCGAGGTTCAAAAGCCCATTTTTGGGACATGAAGATAAATGGTTTTGCATGGTTGAAGTTTCATTCCTCTTTGAGTGCCAATGGTACATCTTGCCATAATAGTTACACTTTGCCTTAAGCTCATCCACGGGACAACACTCCACCTTTGTAAAATGTTCTCAAACAACTGACGGATCATTCCCCTTCCATTTCTTAGGAAGTGGACAAGTACTACGGGTACGGGCACTGGGGGTCCTGATGTTTGCGTACCGCTTAAATCATCTCTCAAGTTAATAGTTGGTTTGTTTGAGTTAACATCAATTAAAGTTGACAAAGAATCCATCTAAAACCAAAATACTATAAAATGCACAATAAATAAATAATAAAAACAAAAAATAAAAAACAAAAAACAAAAAGCCACATACCATAATTGCAGAAAAGTTAGTCTGTGACATGGCAAACATAACAAGTCTAAAATCTAGATTTTAGTTCACTTATATTTCCACAATATCTATATATATATATATATATATAATACAACCTCACAACAAAATCACAACATATTCAATGAAAAATATCTAGTCTTTAAATTGGTACATTAGCTAGTTTGCCACATGACAAACATCAAAAGTCTAAGGCTGTGTTTGGGTAGTGAGATCACCGCACTACTTTTCAATATTTTATTATTACTTTTAACCTACTTTTCACTAACTTTTCACTACTTTTTCACTATTATTCACAGATTATCTAAGATCACATCACTACCCAAATGTAGCCTTAGACTCTAAAATCTAGATTTTAGTTCACAAAGCATTCCACAATTTAGATCAAAACAGCATCACAACACAATTACAACATATTCAATTAAAAATATTATAAATTTTAATTTTCTCATGCAAAAACAAATACTAAACCGAACATTTAGCTCACTCACAGTAGGAAACAACTCTCAGATTACAATGCACAGTCTCAAACATTTGCTTCAAAAATTCTGAAGTGCATGTACATACACAGCTAAACAATTTAAACATCAAATAATAGGAAATTATTGATCAAGCATCAAATAGCAATGGAAAATGAGCCTCTACATAGTTATATTACCAGTTATTTGAAAATAGTTGTAGGGGTAATGGGAAATTGATTTCAAGCAAGATGTCGAGGATATGTGATCACTAATGAAACAGACTGAACAGAGGAGAGAATAGGGTGAGAGAGCTTGGAGAGATTAGAGAGAGAGAGAGAGAGATGGGTTGTGCGCACTGCAAAGTCTATGAGATGAGAGAGAGAGAAACTGGATGGCTAGCCCAAATGAATGTCAGCGTATAGCGGCATGAGAGAGGGGGAGAGGGAGAGAGAGAGAGAGAGAGGGGTAAAGACCATCAGAGGGTGAGTGGCATGAGAAAGGAGAGAGACTCGATGATAGAGAGACTTAGAGATGGAGTGAGAGAGAAAAAGAAGAGGGGATATGAAGCCCTAATCCAAAATGACGTTGTTTGGTGTATTAAACCAAACGACATCATTTTTTTTCTAAATCGTAGTTATAAAATGACGCATTTTAACTCACTTAAGTTAAACGATGTTGTTTTATATAAGAATAATATATATATTATTTTCTAGTTAACAGTTTGAATACGGTTCAAACTAGAATTGAATCGACTAACTTGGGTTTCCAATGTTTTGGACCGTTGGGTCTGATCAACGACAGTCGGTTGATTCTGGAATCTGGCAGTTGGGTCTGATCAATGACAGTCGGTTTCAATGACTCTTTTTCAGGATGTTTCTATACTGGTTTTCTCCCATAGAGGTTTGGTTTTTTGAATTTTATCGGTGTGCTCAGTTGTTGCACAATCTATCAACCAATATGAATAATATTGAGAATATTTTGAGAGAAGCAAACCTGCAGTCTTACCCACTATGTGTGAGTGAAAGATGTAATAAAAATTAGATAGTCATAGTGGACAACCCTCCCCCTTTACATGCCAAGGCATGTAACGCCTGACATAATGTTAGGTGTTAGGGATTATGCCTTGGCCAATAAAAGTGGCATAATGGCCACTTATGGTTGGGCTTAAATGTCAAACTGTAGGTTACATGGAGATGGTTATATAATTAGCCCTTCCTTTCCATGTTAAGAGTAGAACAAATACTTCTCTTTCAAGTATTACTCTCTAGTCTAGGCATTTAGGCTATGGACTACGTGAGTATTGCTCTAGTCTTACCACATGGCAAACTCCACCATTGACGAGGATGATCTCAGATGAACAACACCTGTGAAAAATTCTCTGGAACAACTGCACCCAATCCACAGTTTTCCGCTCAAGGTAAACACCTTTGCAATACTTTGATTTAGTTTTTCTAACAATGGTATCATAACCTAAGTCAGTTGTTCTCGATTTGATTTGTGATACGTGGTTTATTGTATATATATATATATATATAAAAATATATTTTAACCATTACATCTTCTCTAATCGACATGAATGAGGATCACTGGTAGGATGCGGAGCAACTTGAACTGCTAGTGGTTGCAAAGCATTCTGTCGTGGGCTAAATCAACATCGAGTGTTGCACCATGATGCACAAGAAGTTGTAGCCTTTCCATAAGAGGCAGTTCTGGTTGAGAAATGAGGGAAGAGGTTTTCTACCATGAGCGCCATCAGGATGCAGCACTGCCCATGATGTTGCACTTATGATGACGTCGCGTGCACTCACCAGGTGCTATGCCACTCATTGCGTTGCACGCACCGACTTTTTTAAAATGAGTGGATCTATTTTTTTTTCAAATCTTCTAGATCCGACTGACGTTTAAAAAAAAAAACCCAGCCCAAAAATCTTTTTAAGCAAAGCCTATAGACGAATTGGGCTATGAGCGCAATATGCAAACACCAAGGCCTGCGTTTCAACTGGGTAGCCCACTGGCTATTGATAAATTCAATGTGAAAAATGTGGTCAATTAAGTATTAATAAAATAAGGTTGAGTGTAATCAACAATTCGAACGAAAATAGTTACAAAACTATGGATTTTGATACACACCCATGAGTCTCAAGCAAGTTTTTCTAAAAATTTGTAAGTCATCCCACACAAAGAGTCGTGCTACACTCATCGAGGGTGTAGCCCAACAAATTCTCCCAAGAAGGCCAAATGCCTTTTTTTTCATACATTTTTTTATATCCTTAAATCATTTTTTTAAAATACAACATTATTAAAAATACTTACTTAAATACTAAGTTAAAAAAAAAAAAGAGTGTCGGTAGACACTCTCGAGACCCAGTCTTGGGACCCCAAGGATTTCTTCACACACAACTACAAGCTCAACTGCTCAAGTGGGAATTGCATAGATTCCACAACACATCAGGCCAAACCATGGCTTGAGCAAAATCTGAAACAAAAATCATAGATTTTAGTCAAGCCAAGGTTACAAAGTCATTTCTTGAGATTTGGGAAAAGAATTTGAGTTTTGATTTAAACCTAATTTGAGCCCCACATTTTAAAGTTCATTATGGGTAATTTTCCAATCCATTGATCATTATTGTCTAAAAATCCTTATTTGCACACAACACTACAAGAGAATGAGTTATTTTGAATGAAAACTTTGGTCTGAAAAGAATTCGTCCCTAAATAGAATTGGAGACAAAAAAATTTCATCTCAAATTTTTCTCCAAAGGCCTCGTCTCGAAATGTATTTGGAGATTAAAAAAAAAATTGTCTCAAAAAAGTACTTTTAGGGACGAAATGTGGCTGACCCGTTGGAACCCAATCGAACGCAATTTTTTTGGGGATGAGATGGTTTCGTCACAATATTCTGTTCGAACAAGAAAAAATATGTTCAAACAGTCGGGTATCTGTTCGGACATCATGAAAATTTAATTCAAAAGAGATGAATTTATTTGATTCTCTTCGAATGAAGATAGTGTTTGAACAACTTGGTTTTTGTTCCAACATAAATAATCTGTTCAAACTTTCTTGAGGAACGTTTGAATTTAAAAACCTGTTTGAACATTAAGTTCGACAATCCTTGTTTGAATGAATAAATTGTTATTCGAATGATGCCAAATTTTTTCGAACCTAAAAGTATTTGTTCGGATGTTAAAAATGGTGTGTGTTTGAATGTCTTATTAGTCATTTTGAACTGAAGTAATGATTTGTTATTTCATTCGAATGGTTTTGGGTTTCTCATTTGAACATATGGGAAATGTGTTCGAATAGTAATGAATAGTCATTTCTTGTTCGAACTGAATATATTACATTCGAATAGTAACTATGATACAGTAAACTCCAAATTGAAAAATAAGAAAAATTTATTTTTATATTATATTTAAAACATCATAGTTGTTCTAAAAATAAAGCAAAAAAAAAAAAAAAGTAAGAAAATAAGTTCTAAGTTGGTGGTGGCATAAAGTTCTGTGCCGACATCATTAATTGCATCTGTTCCAACATTTTTTGCTCATAAATCTCCATCTTCTGTTCCAATCGTGCCTCTATATTCACTGCCTAATGTAATTGAGCCTCCAACTCTCGTTACTTAGACCACAATTGTTCGATCTCAAGTCTTGCATCTTCTAACTCCCGAGAGTTGTTATTCAATTTTACTTAAGAAGATGATGACTGTGAGGAAGGCTTCACACAACGTCCCAAACTCCTCAAATATCCAGAATAGGGTCCAAGAACTTGAGAAAAATCTCTACATCGTTAATAGAAGATTGGGTTAACTACACTTTGCCCTCTCCAACTATCACCCAATTCACAATGTGCCCCCGAAACTATTGATTGCATCAAAGTGGACCCTCTTACTTTTATAACGTCCTAATCCCCCCCTTCCATCTACAATGAGAGTTTAATAAAACGAAAAACTCACCCAAGTGCTTCTTACATGCTAATCCTTCAATGCAAAGACAAAATCACCCCTCACTCCATCAGTTTCCTTTTCCCCAAACTGAACTTCATATATGAAAATCCCCAAATCCAAAATTCGAAAACCCTACCTTGGAAACCAGTGACCATCGATCAATTGTTGTTCGCATTGATGTTTGTTCGTCTTCGTTCCAATCTTAGTGGCTTCATAAAATATTTATGTTCGTCTTCATCGAGTTGGTATCTGTCTTCTTCGCGCAGTGGGTGTCGCAGAGGTGAGTCCATCTCAAAATGACTCCATCTTTGTCTTCATCGAATTTGTATGTTTTTCATGTGAAAATGAGTAATTTGGAATGTCAAAGTTTCGATTTTGATGATGCCATTGTCCAATGTTGCACATAGGTGGGTCCAATGTTGTATGCTTCCTAATATGGTGCTAGTGCATTGCTGAGTGGCGCTAGTTGTCTCAGTTTGAGAACACAATAACATGGGTGTGTTGTTATTGTCTTTATTGTCGGGTTGTGACAGAGGGACCATAAAGGTGGTCCCTTGCATTGGAAAAGGACAAAATTTATCTATTTGGTCCAATAGTTTACTTTTGTTTATTTTATGGTTGGTCTAATAATTGACTACGGCCCATGACTAATTTAATACACAATATTTTGTAGGATGGCTACGAGGAATTTGTTATTTCAAGTCCATCATGGTGGGATAATTGATAGGCGGCAGAATGAGGAATATGTTGGGAGTAAGACTGATATGTACCATGAACCATATAATGAGGATCAGCTATCATGGATTGAGATACAGACGATTGTGGCCAAGTATGGTTACCATCCAGGTGACCTAGTCTACTATAGACACCCTAGCTTGGGGATGCATAATGGTCTTAAATTGCTTACATATGACCATGATGTGCTGCTGTCTATGGTGGCTGCGTTTCAGGATCAACAAGTGGCTCATTTGTATCTTGTGTCTCATTCTCGAACTTCAGTGCACCAGTCTTCTTTGCATGATCATCATGTCGAGGAGGATGTGAGTGAGGATGAGGAGGAAGCAGAAGCACGTCGCCTTGGACTTAATGATCCATTTTGGAAAGAAGTGTTGAGTAGTGAGAATGAGTTGTATGACATTGATGTCAACACAGTAGGAACATTGAGGTCAAAGCCTGCACAACCAAGGAGTAAAGGTGTTGAGTCTCAAGACAATTGATGATAAAGAGCCACAATCTTCCTCAGATGCTGATGATGAGTAGGATGAAGGGAGAAATCAAGACAGAAGTGGTCCAAGGTGGTTAGAGGAGGATGACATAGGTATAAAATACTCTTCTATTTTCTTGTTTATTATTTTAGTGTTCATTTTTCAGAACTTACTAAACAGTGCTTGCTTTCACAATTAGCAGGTAATTGTTCTGATATGACACCAAGTGACGTCCATTAATCTCATGTCCATAGTGGTGACGAAGAACATTGTGATTTTAAGTTCTCTGAGTTTCAAGTTGTTGACTTGGAGAAGCCAAAAATATCTGTTGGAATGAAGTTTGGATCTATAACACAATTTAGAGAGGCAATAAGGAGGTTGAACCTAAATATAAGTAAGTCGATAAAATTTGCAAAGAATGATGGGGATAAGGTTACTGTTGTCTGCAATACTCCTAAATGTCCTTACCGGGTTTATGGGTCTTGGATTAGAGGGCAACAAACTTTACAGATAAAGTCTATCAATCCAAGACATGATTGTAGCAGAAGTTATAAGAACACAATTGCCACATCATCTTGGATTGCAGATAAGATGATGCCACTGTTTATAAGCCAACCTAATGTGCCTATCAAAGTACTTACCGATGAGATTAAGAGAAAATGGGGAGTGGAAGTTCTTAAAATTAAGTTGTATCGTGCTCGAGCGAAGGATCAGTTTACCATATTTAGCAGCCATAGAAAACAGTATGCCAAGGTATGAGACTATTGTGAGACCCTGAAACAAAGGAACCAAGATAGTTGTTTGTTAGTTAGGGTGGAACGAATAGCTCCTGAGTTACCTCCTATTTTTCAAAGGGTGTACGTAGGATTGACAGCCTGTAGAGAGGGTTTTGAAGCTGGTTGTAGACCATTAATTGGTTTGGATGGTTGTTTCTTAAAAGGACCATTTAAGGGATAGCTCCTATGTGCTGTTGGTAGGGATGCAAATGATAACATGTACCCAATTGCAATGGCCATTGTGGAGGTAGAGTTAAAGGATAGTTGGGGATGGTTTATTGAGACACTTATATCCAATCTTAGACAGCAACCTGAAGGCAGGTGGACATTTATCAGGGACAGACAAATGGTAATTTTGTAAATCTTTCAATATATTCTATTAACTAAAACCTATTAAATGAGCCACTCATTGAATATTTTTTGTAGGGTTCAAAGCCAACAATGGAGGAGTTGGTGCCTTACAATGACAGCCGTATTTGTGTCAGGCATTTATATGCCAATTTTCGAGATGCTGGCCACAGGGGTGTGGCTTTGAAGGAGAAATTTTGGCAGGCAGCCACAGCATACACGAAGAGGGAGTTTTTGAGAGCTATGGAGGAACTGAAAGCCCTTAGTCATCCTGCATATGACTACCTAAAGATTATAGACCCATCACAATAGTCTAGAGCATGATTTAACACATTTTCAAAGTCTGACTTGGTAGTGAATAATCTTAGTGAATGTTTCAACTCGTATATTCTGCAAGCACGGGATAAGCCAATTGTGACTATGGTGGAGACCATATGGAAGAAACTAATGGGACGATATCAGTTGAAAAGGGAAGCAATTGGTAAATGGGAGAATACAATCACGCCTCGGATAGTTGCAAAGCTTGAACTTATGCATGACCTGTCCATCTATCATACTCTAATGTATGATGAATGTGGTCAGTTTGAAGTTAACAATGCTGGTAGGCAATATGTGGTTGATTTGGAAAAGAGGACATGTTCATGTTTGAGATGAGACATCACAGGTATTCCATGCCCGCATGCAGACACATGTATTGTGTATTCTGACCAAGATCCCAAGGGATATGTGCATCATTACTATAGTGTGGAGATGTGGAGGGCAGCATACGAGCCTTTAATTTACCCTATGCCAAGTGCATATAAACTGTTCGAGATGTAATCAAGTTGGTCACAACAGAAGAAAATGTCCACTTATGAACGCAGGCACACCCTCCTTCACTTCTGTAGCAGAATTTCAAACTCCTTCATTTCCAGATGAGCAAGTTAGTGGCTACTTCTTCCTTATTTACTATACGGTATTCATTTACATATTGCTTGAAAATGCTGAGAATGTTAATTTACATTTAAATGTGGTACTAGGTCATTTCACAACCTCCAATGTCAGAGCCTTCACAGCCAACAACCCAATTTATGCAAACTGAGAATGCTCCACCTTCGTTGCCTTCGCAGGTAGCATGGCAAACAAGTCCAACAGTGCAGACTCCCTTGTTAGAGACTTCGCAGGCAGCATGGCAAACAAGTCAGGCAGGCCAAAGTAATCAACTGCAAGCCAATGTGGGTCATGTAAAGATGTTGGCCAAACGACCACCCGGGAGGCGGTCTGCAAGACTTGGGGGCCACCACTCACAGACTAGTACATATAGACCTGTGTTTGTGGACTTAGACGTTGATACAAGCAATCTAGCACAAGGAAGATTGTGTTCTTGGGGCAATCCTGGAAAGGGAGGCATGCAATTCAAAGTTGGTCAACTGCCACCCAACACCCAAGTGCCTCCTGCCAAGGCTAATGCATCAGTGCAAAAAGGGAAGGATGTAAAGTCATCTTCACGTGTGGAGAGGATAACAAAGATAAAAAGGGGAAACAAAAGCGACCAAATTGGCAATATTGACTTGCTGTTGTAATGGTGTAGTTAGGGCTTAATGACATTACTGTTATTGAAAAACTTTTGTTGCAATGGTCCATATTAGGGTGACATTATTATGTAGGATGACATTAGTAGAGTGACATTATTTGTTGGCAATATTGACTTGTTGTTCCAATTGAGGGATTTTGATATGTAGGGTGACATTATTATTAATCATTATCAACACAGTAAGTTGTTGCCACAAAATTCACTCCATAACCAAATTACATACAACAAGTGATGTTCAATACAACAATGAAATTCAAAACAACAACCACAGTCAATACACATCCAAAAAATTACATTAACCAATCCTACGCTATCATCAAGTAATGACGACCTTCATCAGCATGATGAGACATTTTCATGCAGATAACAGCAACAACTAGAACAATTACAATGACACCAAACCATATGCAGTTATTGTATTTCTTGTGCAAATATTTAGATTTTTCCTTCTCCTTATACAAAAACTGTTGTATATATTCCATGTGCTCCCTCTCTATCACTAAGTTAGCCTCCAATTCCGTAGATTTTTCCTTCAACTTATTGCATAACTCTTGGATATGCTCCGTGCGCTCCCTTTCCATCACTAAGTTAGCCTCCAATTCGGATTTCTCAATCTTGAACTCACAACTCCGTATCCAAAGTCTATCTCATAGCTGGCTAACAACATCTCCGCACGTGAAGCAAAAATATCATCTACCTAATAAAAAAATGTACAAAACCTGTCTCCACCCCCATGTTGACAACCAGGAGTCCAATATGGGCATCTCAAGAACTTTCTTTTGTAGTTATTATCCGTAGTTGACACTCTTAGACGTGCTCGCAGATTGCAACAGCAAAATGGGCCATCCAGTGGTGCTTTACCACCCCAGCTTGTGTTAGATGAATTAGTAGACATCTTTCACAACCTGCTGAAATATGTCAAGATTATGAGTGTAGAAAGGAAATAGTCAAAAGAGAGGTTGATTAGCCAAAAGATTTATACTCTATAGAATTGAATCAATATTATTCTTTACAGACTGCTGCAGCTTTATACAAAATGAGAAAAGAATCCTAACAAACTAAAATAGAATATTATCTAAGCATGATATCAAATCAATATCATGGCAAATAAACTGGAACATTGTTGAGTTACAATATACAATCATTTGTAGCATTCTTGAGCTACAATAAACTCGATTCATTTTTTCACCTAACAATGTACAGTCATTTATAGCATTCTTGAGCTACATCAAGGCGGGAGATTTGTTATCAATATTAATAGTCACTGAGATACTTGCGATGGAGAAAACAATTTGAATGAGAGCTCTACAAAAAAACTCATCTGCAATGGAGTCACTGACAGCTCGAAGGGGACGCCGACGTCGTGGTCGGCAACTCACACCATGGTCGGCAGCTTTGTTAGGGTTTGTCGTCTCCCACCTTTTTTGCAGTCTACTTCAGCTTATTTCTCCATCGCTCCTAATGGCTTCAAGTCAAACGTTCTTCACTTTAAAACAAAACCGTTTTTCGGCATTAATAAAACGAGTCGTTTGGGCCATGGAGTTTGGGGATTTTCGGATATGAAGTTCAGTTTGGGGAAATGGAAGTATTGAACCTATGTCTTTGCATTGAAGGATTAGCATGTGAGAAGCACGTGGGTGAGTCTTCCATTTGATTTAATTCTCATTGTAGACGGAATGGGGGATTGGGATGTTATAAAAGTAAGAGTGTCCACTTTGATGCAATCAATAGTTTCGGGAGCATATTGTGAATTGGGTGATAGTTGGAGGGGGCAAAGTGTAATTAACCCTAGAAGATTCATCAGATTCATCAGATGCAACAAAAGCATCTTCCCTAAGTGAAACCATCTTATCCTACATAAAAGAAAAAAACAAAAATCATTAGAATACAATATTAAACTTATACTCAGTAGGACTATCTTGTTTCTGCAAAAGGAATATCTATTATTTTTTAACTTCAATCAATATTGACATGTTAATATGTAACGAGGAGTAGTATAACGTTACCAATTTTTTGAAGAGTCGATGAAAAGATCTAGAACCCGAATGATGGTGTATCATTAAATTTGCTCTATTTGCTTTGCTAACAATACCTTCACTGCTATTAGAAAAGAAACAAAGTTATTACCATATATGTTTTTACAAATCTAACATATAGAATAAAGAAAGATATCAGCGAAATTACCACATATGCTACATCTTCAAATATATCACAAAACTTCTCTTATTTGTTTGGTGTCATGTTTTGGAACGGGTTTTGACTCGGCTCTGTTGCACTATTAAACTTTTGATAGTGTGCATGTAATCTACCTTTGTACCTCAAAAAATGCATTCCTCATGAGCTCATCAATTGTTACTCGATCCTCTCGCTTGCCAAAATTAATTTCAGATTCATCCTTGAAATAGTGGGAAATCATTTGTTCATAAAAAAAAAAAAAAAAAAAAAAAGAGCAATAATTTAATGAAATTATTTTATAAACAATTTTCTCACCAGGCAACTAGTTTTGATGTGGTCGTTCACATCTTGGGGAACCTTAGCCTAGGAGGATGTAGCCATGGGTGCATATGTCGATGTAAGTGTACCAATAATGGAAGCAAGCCATGCTGCCGGATCCCCAGAGCCACTGGTATGACCATTAGGAATATCAACTTTAATTTTTTCCGTTTCCTGCACTTTTTCTATACAGATAGCACTAGTAACAGCTCAACCTCGGCGATGACTTCCAACAACTATACAATGTTTAAAGCATATAACATAGTTTAGTATTTTATTTTTAAAACACCATTACATAAATCATCACATAAACCCTTCTGATTTCACAAACAACATACATTGTCCAGGATCTGGTGAAATTGGCCCACCATTAGTGGCAGATGAACTAATTGGGGAGTCGGTAATAGATGAAGATGGCAAACGAGTTGGTTTGCTTTTGGGAGGTATATCTAATTTAAATTGTTATAAATTATTATTTGCAAAAAAATAAAATATTATTTTTACAGCAACGATACTTATACATAAGCATCTATCATTCGCTATAATTTGAGCTCGACCAGTCGCTATGGGTGTAAAAAGTAATGGAAAAACCGGCCCGAATTGGCCTAACTGGTGGAACTGGTTCGAGTTTGGACCAGTCTGGTCTTGGACTGGTTCCCTTAGTTCCCTTAGGTACTGATCCGATTATGGTTCTATGCTTTTTAGGGCTAGACTGGGTTGGTTCACTATATTACATATTTTAAGTTAATTCTTTTAATATTATATATAATGTTTTTTATATTATATATAATTTTTCTATATAATATATAATAATTTAAATTATAATGATATATAAGAGAATGTTTTTATTATTTATAACATAAAAATTTAATCTTAGACATAAAAATTTATTTGCTTACATACTTTAAACATAATATATATATTAATAACATTTTATGGCCTAATAAATTCTCAACATATTCTTTTTGATAAATACATAATACATTAGTAATACTAATGTATATTAGTATATTAATTATATTTTATATTCTAATACTAATACTATTAAAACTGAAAAAATCAGACTGAATTGGATCGAAATTGGTAAAATTGGAGGTATCGGTTTAAGAGGATGACCAATGCGTAATCGATTTTCGAAAAGGCAAAACCGGCCCTAAATTTTATCTAAAACTGGACTGGACTGGACCGGTTACACCCATACCAGTCGCCCTCATCCTTGTTAGACACTTTAGTTGACTCAATCTTTTAACAAGCCACCCTCAATTAATTTTTGTTCAATATCTTCTCTACGCAATGAAACTATGTCATATTGGTTGAGATTAACAAATAAATTGACCCTTGATTCGTTTTCTTGATATGCTACTTCGTTTTGGACATCGTGTTGTTCATCATCCTTTAGAATATAATCATATACATTTTGTGGTGTAAACGTTTGTACTACTCGTCATGGGTTTCCGTACACCGAATCTTCTAAATAAAAAACTTGATTTGCTTGGCAAGAGAGAACAAAAGAATCATCCTCATACCATGTACGAGATGTATTGACACTCACAAAATATTCATCATTACGCACTCACAACTTAGTATTTGAGACATTCCACCAATTACATTTAAATAACCAGACCATATATTCCCCAATGTACTATAACCCAATGCTTAGTATTGAATGATCCGGTTGGACAGACCATGGGCCAAAGCATATAGTTCACTTGAGATTTCTTATGAACTATCATCATATCTTGATACAACCTACATTAATAAATCAAATTTGTAGACAAATACAAAATTAAATAGGTAAAAATCTATTGTCATTGGTGTGAAATTTCGTAGATAGTTGACATTATTTAGTAATACTGTATGTTCAAACCAAGAGGGAAACCCTTCTTCATGCTTATTCTCTACATCAGTTACACCATCCACTCAAATTAATTGAATATGTTCGCTGCACATGTTGAAGTTAACAATTAATTCATATCAATTATATTATCTTCCAGGACTTTTATTTTATTCTTATACACATAGATCACTAACCTCAAGTACTTGTCAATCTTAGCGCAATTATTCAATACATACCATTGGGCTCTATCAAACTCTCGTCCATATAAGTCGTAGCCCTTTTGTGCACCAATGAGACATACGGTTTGAGATAATACAGAGAATGACGAATTAACTCTCAAATTAACACCTTCATAATGTTGATTGCGTGAATCTAGTATCAACCCTACAGAAATACATAGAAAAAAATATATGTCATTCATTATCAATGTATGATTCTGCAATCGAACCTTTTCGACGAGCCCTATTCTCAATGGATCGCTTAATTTCTCCAAAAACCATTGAATATGATACATTCATCTATACTGGACCGGGCCAGCAACTAAAGCCTCACGAGGCAGGTGAATAGCCAAGTGAACCATTACATCAAAGAATGATGGTGGATAGAAACTCTCCAATTTGCACAATATCACTACAATGTCAGCTTCCATCTTTACTAATGTATCAACTTTCAACATTCAACTGCAAATGTCTTCTAAAAGTCCCTCTAATTCTATCAAAACTGCACAAATATCTCTAGTTAGCTTTCCTCGCACCCCAAATGGCAACAAACGTTGTAAAAATACATGAAAATCATGACTTTTAAAACCATTTATCTTCCAATCATGGGTTTGCACACATTTTAACATGTTTGAGGCATAGCCATCGGGTAATTTGATTGTCATGAACCACTCTTAGAATTTTTTCCTTTTATCATTTGACAGTGTATACTAACCAAGGGGCATATAAGATGATGATCCATTATCTTGCAAATTCAACTCCCACCTTAGCCCCAACTCCTTTAAATATTTACGAGAGTTAGCGGTATCTTTTGTCTTCCCTTCTATTGATATCAAAATGCCCAATATATTCTCGCAGATATTTTTTTAAATGTTCATAACATCTAGATTATGGTGCAATGTCAAGCTCGACCAGCATGACAACTCTAAGAATATGCTTTTTTTGTCAAATTCAACTCTACTACTTGTCTTTTTCTTTCAAGCTCTTCCATCCTAGCCAAATTTGTTTTCTGAAACGTTCATCAACTGTGTGATAATAACTAGCCCAGAAAACTCTGGCGATGATGACCTACACTCAACCTTTCTATCAAATATCGCTCTATTTGAACGCCATCTATAATCATGGGATAAATATTGACAATGTTCCACGAAACATAATTTTCTACCATTTGTTAACTATTGATACTAAGTATCTTTATTACAGATAGGACAAACCATTTTACCTTTTGTGCTCCACCTAGACAAGTTTCCATACGTTGAAAAATTATTTATTGTCCACATCACTGCAACATGCATCTTAAACTCTGTTGATGATACCGCATCATATGTACTAACAACATGATCCCACAATTCTTTCAACTCTACGATTAGTAACTGAAGATATGCGTCTATTTCATTCCTTGGTGATCTTAGCCCTAGTATAAGTAAAGTCATCATAAAGTATGGATTATTCATGCACTTCCAATGTGGCAACTTGTAGGGCATTAATATGATTGACCAAGTATTATGAGAATGGTTCATTTTGCCAAATGGATTAAAACCATTCGTTGCTAATCCAAATCTTACATTGCGGGGTTCTTCTGGGAACCATGGGTAGTCGGCATCAAACTTTTTCCATTGTAAATAATCTGCAGGATGCGAAAATATGTTTTCATTAATAACTCTTTTTGTACGATGTCAAGACATATCTTTCGTAGTCGACCTGGTTGTGAACAATCTCTGAAGTCTAGGAATCAATGGAAATTTTTTTGACACATTTTGTGGTACATTCTGCTTATCAAATGTCTATCTCGACTCATGACATACTGGATATTCATCAAATTCTGCATATTGCTGCCAGAAGATAACACAACCATTCTTACATGCTTGAATGCTATTATAATCGAATCCTAGCCCTCGCTTCAACTGTTTTACTTCATAAAAATTATGAGGCAATACATTATTCGATGTGAGAGCCTCGCTAAATAAATCCAGCAACAAGTCAATGGCCTTGGCAGAAATACAACATATAGACTTAATATGAAGCAACCTCATTGTGAAAGACAGCTTGCTATGACTAGTTCACCCCTTGTATAGTTGTCGTTGTGCATCCTTCCACAATCTTTCAAAATTTTTATTCCCCTCAAAAGATTGAGTAGATGTCCCTTCTGCATCCCTCAACCCAAACATTCTAGCACCAAGATCTTTTAACATATCCACCTTATCCTATTACTATCACTATCATCAGATTCATAAACATATATGTCATTATCATCACTGACATTCTCTTCCCTCATTCGTTTTGACTGAATGCCAAATCTAATTCCTTGAGGAAATGGTTCCCCATGTAAGACCCATAGTGAGTATTTACAATCAATTCCATTCACATATAGATGCTCCTCCACTGTCACCAATGTATAATAACTTAGGTTTTTGCACTTTTTGCATGGACATCTTATAAAACCTCCAGTGTCAACATCCTGCGAGCAAATTCTATAAATGACTTGACCGCTTATGCATAATCCTTATAGTTTTTACTAAGTCTGTCTCCCAACAACATCCAATTTTTATCCATTGTATTTTAATTCGTCGACTACTAGAACAAAAAAACCAAAGTCAAGTTACAATTATTGACACTATCACGGGTGTTTCCATTTATGTAGAGCTTCTGTACATTTTATAAGGTAGTTAGTCATATCTCATTCGAGAGATTATCATCTACATCGCATATATACTCAATCCAAAACTCGCATGTCAGTCAAAATTTTGACAGCATTTCCCTACAATTCTCCAAATCTGCTAGTCGTGAAAAGTCATCAGCCCTATTCACGGGCAATGAACTTACGAATCACACACCCCCTAACAATGAAAGGAAACATTGAACCAAAATTCTAAAACTAACATGAGAGTTTAGACTTATTATATCTGTCATATAGATGATAGAATCCCAAACTATCTACTCTGAGTCACGGTATTCAAGTGGAGGTAGTCTACGATATTCATTGATGATCTCTAGCCTCCTAGTCCAATTGAGGGTTAATGTGCTAATGACAAAGCGGAGGCAACCACAGATCGGGCCCCTTAACAAGATCACCCTTAGCAAGAGCAAGGGCCACTTGCGAAAAGTTCGCATTAATGTTCCAGCGGCACAAGATAGTGGCACAGCGCGTGATCTTGCTTCTATTGATGCGGTGGTTGATAGACAGGCTATAGGGGCTACTACCACGGAGATGCGATCCCTACTCGAGGAGCATCACACACTTTTGATCCAGGATATGAAGAGGACCATGGATCTCATCATGGTTCGACTGTAAGAGATTAGGGGATGCATTACTGCCAGACTTATTTATAACTTTCCACCTTAAAATTTGTTTGAATGATTAAATATAGAGTTCGAACGAGTTCTAACTTTACCCGAGCAAAATTGTGTATACATTCCCGCCACGACTATTATTTCAAACAATTATGTTTGAACGTGTATGGGAATGTTTGAATAGTATATCAACCATCATCGCCAGATTTATTTATAAATTTCCACCAAAACTTTAGTTCGAATGATTAAATATCTCGTTCAAACGGTTTCAATCTTTCCCTCGGCATAATTGTATATACTTTTCCCCTACGACTATTATGCTAATAGTTATGTAACGATTCAAAAGGGTATTAAGTAGGTACTGCTCGTACGTGTTTGTGAACGCTCGAATGGTTTTTTTAGACACTATATTTCGTCCTAGAAAGTCTAGCTCGAACAAAGTTTTCTCTATTTGTTTTTTAAAAAAACCGCTTCCATGTTTTGAGACGAAATTTAATTTTCATTCCAAATAAGTACTTTTAGGGATGAAAAAGATTTAGTCTCTAAAGATGAGATTTCTTGTAGTGCAAAGAGAAAGAACCCATTAATTTGAGATTTTTTGTTTTCAAGCCTAAAGTTTTTCTCTCTTTGTGCACAAATTCATTTAAGTGTGCATTAATAAGGATTTGATGAATTCATTCATGGATAATCAATGTTATATGAGTAGCCAGAATTCAAGAGCTAGCTGTTGTGATGCACAAAGGGAGTAGGTCACTGATCATGTAATAGTCACAAGTCAGATTTATTATCTATAAAGGTTTTGTGAGTTTCGAAATTAGTTTTAACAAAGTATTCTATAATTCATTTTTTGGTAGTACTGCCCAGGTACTAGAAATTTCTTATTTTAGAGGGTTTAAAAAGAAAAAAGAACTTCACTTCATAAAGAAATGATCGGTAGTGTTCTTTAAATTTTATTGCTTTTATGTTGACCTGGAATTTTCAGACAGTACACGTGATAAGCGTTGGGTAGCCTTTCCACTGAGATAAAGGGCCGGGCCAATAAAACCTACGGATCCATCACCCAGAGTTTCAAACTGCCATAATAATACTAATAGGAAGACGATACTTAGCCCATGTTGATGGTTAGCACAGTTACATGATGGAGCAAGCTGGGTAGGGTTCCTGGTAAGTACTCCTGACCTCATAGAATGGGTAGCCAGGGTTGGAGTAGAAGTAGGATGGGACGTCACCCGCCCCGTAAGGCCACACCATATTGTAGTGTAGTACCATCGGCTCATTTTTCTTCTCCCCGTCCTCTTTTTTCTCCCCGTCCTCCGCCACCGTAATTATATCTGCAGGGCCTAGGTTCTTCCGGAGTAACCTTGCTAGTTTTACGGTATCAATCCCATTCCCTTTGACCTCTATTTGGTCCCTATCCTGTCCTTTGATAGATGCTGATACCACCCCTGTATGTCATATACCCACCACCAATTAAAAAATTATTAACGATTTTCAGTATTATATATTATTAATGATAATGACAGTAGTAAAATACTGAATGCATGTGATGGTATTAATTATTATGAATAATGTTAAGTACAGTTTAAAGTGTGTAATTATCGAATAATCATTTTGAAAATAAATAAGATTTACTATTAAAAAATTAATCTTTTATCATAGAAGTTCTGAAAAAGAGATTGCATAGTATTTATATACTTAACGACTACAAACAGCATTTATCAATTATTATTACCAGGAAGGCCAACTGCAATCTTCAAGGCTTTGGAGCGGGCCTTTCGTCCATCCAGCTCACCAAAGATGGACTTGTGGCCATCCATGGACACCTTGATCACCACCGTTTGCTGCAAAACCAAAGTAATTTTAAATTTGCAAAAACTATCTTCGTTCTGAATTTGTCCGCTAGAAATAATTGATCGACTTCTATACATATACATCTATATATATATGTGTATGTTTTTTAATAGCGTGCCCCTAGGCTAGCTAGCTAGCATGCAATTTCTATATATATATATATATACCTTCATTGTAATTGGTTTCCTGGATAAGATCGATGATGAATGTTGAGAATTGGACCAAAAGGCTCACGTCTTTAGGGAGAGAACTAAAGGTGATAAGAGTGCATAAAATTATTGAAGGTGCGTAGCTAGCGAGGGGAGAGATTTGGTTGTTTGGGGGTACTCGGCCATTTGAGATACGGCTGCTATTTATAGGCCTGTTAGGAGGCTTGACCGATCCAACTCACAGTCTACGCGGAGAACAAGTCATCATCATCCTCGCGCCAACGCAGAATATGACTTCATCACTTTAATATAAAGCAATCAACTTTTATATATATATAAAGTGACTTTATTTTGACGGATAAAGATTAATACACAAATTAAACGCATGGCCGATCGAATAGCTAGGAAAAAATAATAAATTGGAATGTATGTTGAAAGGGATAGACATGCACAGCCTACTGTACGTACACTAATTAAGTAGTTTATTTTTTTCAGTCACTGGCTGGGGAAGACTATACTTTTTGTGGTGGTCGGACTATTTAATTTTCTGCAAAGACAAGTTGAATCAACCCGACTTGGGCCCCTATTGTAAATCATCGTGATAGTTAGCTACGAATATTCAACGAAAGATTGTTAAAGAGTACTAATGAAATTTATAGAACACTTTGCAATATATTTCCCAATATATATTTTAAAATTATGAGCATACTAATAATCCATCATAAATTATTTAACAGTAATTAAAATAACAATATAACAGATAGACTATTATAATATATTGCTATTTGGGTTTAGAATGATATTTGTTGTCCGGCTTGAATACTCTTTTTAAATAAGAGACAACATTAATAAAGAATAATGATAGACTTATTATCTTCTACCAAGCGTTTATTATTTTTTTATTTTTTAAGTTTTTTTATTATTTTTTTTTTGCTTAATGATTAAAGAAGCAAATTATATTAGTGAAGTTGTATATTTTTTTATTTTTTTAATAATTAAATATGTTAAAAAATATTTAAAATAAAATAATAAAAAAATAAAATTTCAAATACACTATAAAAGAGTATAATAAGCCTATCATAATTATCTGCTAATAAATCCTTCCTAACTCCTGATCATATATAATTTAATTATATATTGAAAAGAAGAGTACGTACGCTAATAAAGCCGGCCAAAAAAGCAAATTATGTTGAGGGGTTCTTTTCCTTTATTATCATCGTGACTCACGGTCGTTGTGGTCTTATAGGCCTGTGAAACCGGTCGGAAGAGTGATCTTTCATGGAAAACGCGTCTTGACTCGGACAAAATCCCCCAAACTCCCCTGTCACCACGGAATGCATGTGCACGTACTTTTTTTAATTTTCAGTTTTTTTTTTTGAAGAATGAGTCCCTCGATAATTGATTGTTTACTTACTTAAATAATAAATTTCATACAAGTCATTTGTAAAATAATAAATCTCATTAATAAATAATAATTTTTTTACACTTTTTTAAGTTGGAGTCTACTTCTTTACAAAGGCTTGTATGAGACTTGTCTATTTGAAAACTTGTACAAATCATTTCTTTACTTCTTTAGCCCCTGAATTACTGCTCAAAGGTTGAGTTTATTGAAATACATAATGCATAATGGTCTGGATTATTATGCAGAGTTTGTTTAGCACTAATTGAATTCACACTACTCTTTGGATAAAATAGGCAACCATTAGCTGGGCTAGTTGACTTGCTTCAAAACCCAGTTAAGTTCAATACTTCTTTTGCCACCAAATCTGTATAACTAAATAAAATATGAATCTAAAGAATACAAAAACTTCAGACCAGATCAGGGAAGAACCAAATTTACAGACCTGGTCTTATTGTAACCCTCCTTAACAAGGGAAGGGAAAAAAAAAAACCATATAACAGATCTAGCTAGCCCACGCTCAGATTTGATGGGTCAAAAAGAGAAGCTTGTTTCTCATCAGATTTAGCCTCCAAACAAACACACAGATTTGCACAAAACCTCCATCCAAACAAACAACACACAAAATTAAGGAGTAGCTTGCAGACAGAATTTTTCAATAATTTTACAACAAAATTAATTACACAAGCCTCAAGAGCAACTGGGCAAACCTTGGATCAGTTTCTTTCGGTGCTTGTAATTTGTAGAGAGAGCTTCCACGATCCAACCACCACAGAGAGCGAGCAAGAAAGACTGAATTAGAGAGTGAGAAACATAGCGAGAGAGAGAGAGATAGAGATAGAGAGAGAGAGAGCTGCGAGTCACAAAGAGAGAGATGTAAGAGACTAGAGAGAGAGCTAAGTCTGCACATCTGCAACTCTGCAAGGCAACAAGAGGCTTCAGGTTGCTTCAAGCGAGAGAGAAGAGGGAGGACTGAGGAGAGAATTGGGTATCGGTTAATAACCGAGTGTTTTTTAAATGGTTCAAGAATTTCCATTTTTTATTTGGAAACTAAACGGGTTGGGTAATTTCGGGTCGGGTCAGGTCGAGAAAACGGAAGTAAAAATTGTTCGGCTTTTTTGTTGAATCCTACTTTTTAGTTTATATAATTTCATAAGTTTTGTATCTTACTATCAGTACTGCATATTTACAAAGTCATCAGATTTATTAGATGATTTCATAGTTTGTATCTACTACATGATTTATTAGATGCTCTCGGAGCACTAACTCATGGTACTCTTATCCTATCTAAGGATGTCATGTCAATTAAAAATAAGGTTTAAATGTTAATTAGATGATATATAGGTTGTGATAGTATAAGAATACTAGTGAGGTACGAATTCTGCGATTTACTTGCGCTTGCTTAGTCTTCTCTATCTTTTTCGTTAGTGGAAAGAGAGGAGAAGTGGGTCGTACTGTACCCAAGGAAGATTCTAACAGAATTAGTGGCAGAGCAGGGTGGGTAGGCAGCTATGAGTGGGTGTGATCCTCTAACAGTTTCTGGTGGATTGAGGGTGGAGCAAGGTGGTTCAGGTGGATTTTCTTACATCAAGGTAAGCTTTGGCAACAAAAGAGGGGTGAGAAAAAGGTTGATGATGATGGAAAATTTGGAGGTACAGTGGGACAAACTTAGGCAAACGGATGAAGGAAAGTTGAATGTAGATTTAGATGATGACCTACCTGAGGAAATAAGGACCAAAGGAGAAAAAAGCCTGATTGGAATGCTGTGGATAGAGAGGAAGATCAGTCCTGGGGTGATTGAATCCATGATGGCAAAGATTTGGAAACTTAGCAGGGCAGCAAAGTTTCTAGAGGTGGGGAAGAACGTTTTTGTTATTACATTTGCAAACCATGCAGATAAGTAGAGAGTGTGGGGAGGAAATTCATGGCTATTTGACAATCAGATGATGGTGCTTCAGATGTTCGATGGTTTCACCCCTTCGATGAAGATGAGTTTTGATCGTGAGGAGTTATGCGTGTACGTGTATAACCTGCCTCTTGCTTTTATGACAAAGGGGAAATGTGAGAAGTTGGGAAATACGGTGGGGAAGGTGATGGATATTGATGTGAAGGAAGATGGGAGTGGATGAGGGAGTTACCTAAGGGTCCTCATTGAAATGGATCTAACAAGGCCCCTGGCAAGGGGAAGAACTATCTCAACTCAAGGTAGAAGTATGTGGATTCCATTCAAGTATGAAAAGTTGTCATTTTTGTGTTTTTCATGTTGTAGGATCATACATGGTTCTAATTGTTGTCTTGAGAAGAAAGAGTTGAGAGAAGGGAGTAGTGAGTAGTGAGAGAGAGAATCAGTTTGGGGCTGGGTTATGGGTGAGTTCAGTGGGGAAGAAGAGGAGTAGTCCAAGTTTTAGTGGAGACATTAGAAGAGTGGGGTCTTGGAGAATTGAGGTGGGGGAAGAGGAAGAGTCGTGCCATAAAGGTGGAAAGAAGGGTTTGAGAGAAAAGAAGATGATGATTCAATTGGTGAGTCAAGCTACTGTTGGAGTTGAAAAATAAATGAGTGAAGGAGTTGAGGAAAATTGTGGAGATAGTGGTTTGAAGGAAACTGATGAGGCAAATGGAGAGATTGGGGAGTGATGTCCCTTATAGTGAGGTAGTTTCAAAAAGGGAGTTAAGGGTGGAGAAGGAGGAGGTTCTTAGGGACGTGGTGAAGAGTGGTAAAACATGGAAGAAAAGGGCTCCGGCCATGGGTAACAACGGTGATTTGTTGATCCAATCTTTATCCACAAAAAGGCCTTGTGAGGGAGATCTATTTGGTAATGTTGAGATGAAAGAAAAAAAGAAACAAAAAATCAAAAAGAAGGGTTGGCAGTAGTAACACAAGAAGGATTGGCGGAGGCTGTTAAACAGCCCCACCAAGCATTATGAAAATACTTAGTTGGAACTACCAAGAGCTTGGCAACCCTCGAACAGTTCAAGACCACTGCTCTATAGTAAAGGAAAAGCTGCCTAGTGTGGTTTTTGTGATGGAGAGAAAGTTGAAGACAAGCAGGTTGGAGAGTATAAGTAGGCGGTTGAGGATGGAGGGGTGTTTTAGGGTGGAACTAAATGGTAGAGGGGGTGTGGTTTGGTGTTGTTTTGGAAAGAGGAAGGTATGGTTGAGATTTTGAATTCCACACAGAGGCACATTTGTGCTTGGATATGTGGTAATGAAAGGAGGCAGAAGTGGCTTTTAACAGGGTTTTATGGTCATCCTGAGACAAGCAAGAGACAAGAGGCATGAAATTTGTTAACATCTATCAAACCTGGTGGTAACAAAGGATGGTGTGTCATTGGTGATTATAACGAGATACTCACAAATGATGAAAGGGAGGGTGGCAGGCCTAGGGGGGATAATCTGATGAACAATTTCAGAAATGCTTTGGAAGTTAGAGGGTTATCTGATCTAGGGTGGAGAGGGGATAAATTTACATGGAGTAATAGGCATGTGGATGATACCTTCACGAATGAAAGGTTGGATAGAGTGGTTGTTAACAAAGCTTGGATTGAATTACAAAGGGAGATTACTATGGAGGTTCTAGTGGCCAGGAGCTCTGGCCACAGACCTCATGTACTACTGAGCTTTTCACAAATAGAAGGGAAAGGATCATACGGTAGTAAAAACTTTAAATATGAGGCATGGTGGGCTATAGAAGCAGATTGTGAGAAGGTTGTAAGGGATGCCTGGCAGCAAACAGATTTGGGAAGAGGACCTTCTGAGAAACTGCAAGAGTCAATAGGCAAGTGTACTGGTGATTTCAAGAGATGGAGAAGAAATTTAAGGAGGAACAAGGTTAAAGAAATAACTGAAAAGACTGTGGTCTTAAAGCAATTATAGATGGATAAAGGTAGCCATAATGCAACTAAGATCAGAGAGGTCTAAAATGAGTTGGAATGCTTGCTTGAGCAGGAGGATTTGAAGTGGTGATAGAGGGCTAAAAGGAACTGGTACAAGCATGGAGATAGGAACAAGAAATATTTCTATGCTTGTGCCAGCTAGAGAAAGATAAAAAAAAAAAAAATAGGATTTCTCAGGTCTTTAATGAGCAATGATGTCTGTTGACCAATAGGGAAGACACAAAAGAAGCTTTCAATGGATACTTTGAGAAGCTGCTTCTTTCTACCAGTCCAACTCAAGATGATCTAACTGAATGTTTGAGGGTAGTGGAGCCAAGAGTGACTGAGCAGATGAATGAAAACTTATCAAAAGTTTTTACCAGAGCTAATGTTGAAGTAGCAATTAAACAAATGGCCCCACTGAAATTCCCAAGATCTGATGGTCTAGGAGCTTGTTTCTACCAAAACCATTGGCAGATTGTGGGTGATAAAGTTTGTGAAGCTGTTTTGGCTTTCTTAAATGGAGGTAGGAAAGATAATATGATAAATTTCACTCACATAGCCCTTATTCCTAAAGTGAAAAATCCTTCTATCGTGAGTGAGTACAAGTCAATCAGCTTGTGCAATGTGGTTTAGAAAATTTCTTCTAAAGCTTTAGCCAACAGATTTAAGGAGGTTTTGGTAGTGATAATTTCTCCAACTCAAAATGCTTTCATACTAGGAAGATTGATTTCTGACAACATTATGGTGGTTTATAAGGCCATTCATGCTCTGAAGACTAGACTTAAGGGAGAGATTGGGTCTATGGCTATTAATTGGATATGTCTAAAGCATATGACAGAATTGAATGGTGTTACCTGGAGGCCGTGATGAAGCATCTTAGTTTTATTGAGAAATGGATAAAATTAATCATGGGTTGTGTGTCTATTGTGTCTTATTCAGTTCTAAGAAATAGCAAACCAAGGAGGAGATTTTTTCCAACAAGGGGCTTAAGGCAAAGGGATCCTATTTCCCCTTGTTTATTGTCTATGCATAAGGTTTGAGCTCTTTACTCAATTTTTCTGATGCAAGTGGATTGACTAAATGAATGACAATGGCAACAGGGGGTACTAGGATAAATCATCTACTTTTTATAGATGATTGTGTCCTTTTTGGTAGGGCCAAATGTGAGGAATGGAATAAGCTTATGGATTTACTGAAGGTATATGAAAGGGCCTCAGGTCAATTTTGGAACAAAGAAAAAACTTCAGTTTTCATTTGTTCAAACACTAAGGTTGAGGACAGGGATCTAATATTGAGGGATGGGGGATCTGTGGCTTATGGTTGCTACAAAAAATATCTTGGTCTCTCCTCAATGGTTAGGAGATCAAGATACAATACTTTTAAAAGTATTAAAGATAGTATTTGGCATAAGATTAGTTGTTTGAAGAATAAGTTCTTTTCACTTGCAGGAAGAGAAATTATAATCAAAGCAGTTTTGCAAGCAGTGCCTACCTACATGATGAGTGTAACACCCCGTATTTTTAGTGTATGTTTAATTGAAAGATTTTTTGTTATTAATTTAAAATTTATTCTCTTGTTTTAAAATTGTTGGATTTTTTTAGTTGTGTTATTTTTATGATTTTTTTTAGTTTACGAAAATTATTTTTGAAGTGCTTTCTCTAAATTAATTATTTTTATGTGTTTAAATTTCTTCTCAAATCAAATTAACTTATTATTGGGTTTAATTAATTATTTTCATGTTAATCACTGTGTTTGAAATATTTTATTTCACTAGCTGTTTTAAAATCGTTTCCGTTGGATCATTTTCGTGACCCAAGTTATGAGGATTAGACCTCATTTCTTTTCTCTCTATTTTTCTTTTCCTTCTTTTTTTCTTTTTCTCTTTTTTTTTCTTCTCCCTCCCGCGCCTCTCTCCCTTGTGTCCGCCGTTTGCCCTCGACCCGCCGCCGTGCGCCGGCAGTGGTCGACACCGCCCGGCTTCCCAGCACCCCCACCCACCGGCGACCTCCCCCTCCGATTTCCAGCCCCAGCCGCGCCGCCGTTAGCCTCCACGCACCACATGAAGCCGCGGCATTCCTTGCGCCGCAGCGCCTCCGTCGCGCCACCTCCGGCCACCATCTTCTCACCACATCATCCTCGACCTTCTAGCAACCCAATGGACCCAACCCCACCTCCGATCTGTCACCGGTGAAGCCCCATAATCAGCATTTCCGTTTTGGGTGTTTTTGCACTTCAACCGCCTTTTGTGCCGCCACCCACGGCCAACCACCACCACCATTAGCTTCACCGACATCTCTAAGCCCTACCCTATCAATCTCGGGTCTTCGTTTGCACCCGTTCAAAAGTGGGTTTTTGAGACCCACGACCACAGTGCATTTGGCACCGTTTCGTTGCTGCGTTGCCGCTTCTAGCACCTCCGTGATCTTTCAAAAATTATATTATAGCATTGTAAGTATTTTTCCCAAAGAACTTTTGAGATTTAAATGTATTTCTGCGCTAATTCTTATTTACTGTGAATTTGTTAGTTGTGCCGGACTGAGTCCGAGGAGTAAGGGGGGTCAGTTGGATTGGTGGTTGAGAGTATTTTTAGAGGGGAATTTAATTTTCTTTGTCGAGTGCAGTTTAATTTTTAGAGGTATTAGTTTATATTTTCTGTTATAGAGTTGTGAATGAGAAGAAGTGTGCTTTGTTCAGTGTTGGTTGAATTGTTAGTAATTGTTTGGGACTGCGGACTGTTGGAATAAGTGTGAGTTATTGGAATTTGAATTGGCATTGGTCTTGATACTTGTATTGGACAATACTGAGATTGGTATAGAATATTTTGGGTCGAAGTAAGGGCTGTCCGGATTGTTATTTGGTTGTTAGAGTTTGATTAAACTTGCTGAATTATGATCTAGAGTTTGAGTCTTGAGTTGTCTAAGACCAATTTTATGTTGTTGGACTTTAATATTTAGTTTATATTATTTTTATGAATAGGTGACGAGACGGATAGAGACTGTATTCAAGTCATAGATAATGCGCTGCAGGAGTCAGGTAAGCGGGGTTCCTATGCTAGGCCTTACAAGAATTATTGAGACTGAGGTTGATTTTTCTGAAAACTTTGCATAATTTTGTGGTGAAATGAGAACTTGGGAAAAACAAAACCAACCTCGGTCGTTTATTTGCATACTCATGAAATCTGTACGAAAAAGAGAAAAATATGTTCTGACATGCATTGTGTAGACATGAGCTAAATTTTGTCATGTGGTTTCTGAAATCTGGAAAAAGAGCGATATTGAGAATATGAAAAGTTGTGCATTTATTTAGAAAGATGTTCTGGCTTTTGTGTCCAGCGTGTGTAAACTGTCTGATTCTGTTTTGGTACTCTGTATTATTTTGATATAACATCTGAAAACCTTTGGCATGGTGTACTGGTTTTCGTATCTGACTCTGTCTCTGCTTTGCTCTGCTCTGCTCTGCTCTGCTCTGCTCTGTTATGCTCTGCTCTGTTTGGGTTGGTACCAACTTCTCTGTCTCTGAGTGCACCCACTTTGGAAACAAAGTGGTTTTATTGTGGTCTTTCCTGTGTGCACACTCGGGGCTCCGAGAAGAATAAAGGAAAGATTTCACCTCTGTCTCTGCCTGGTTTGGCCACCGGGGTTAGCACAACCCTACCACGGGGGTGAAACATGGTCTCTGCTCTGTTTGATGCTCTGTTTTGATCTGATGATGATACTCAGTTTATGTTATGCCAAAGCACTAAGGGTTTTACTTGTCTTAAAACCATCGCTCTGTTACTTTTGAAAATAGGTTCTGTTCTGCATGTTAACTCTGGAAAATATTTTGTTCGGCATGTTCTACTTTGTAAATGCTCATGTTTGCACGCTAGCATATGATTTCTGCTTACTGAGTTGTTGATAACTCACCCCCTATCATTATAATATTTTTCAGATGATGTGGAGAGTCCAAATGAGGACCTGGATTAGATTGCTGTTTGTGTTTAAGTTGAGGAGATGTTGGTAGAAGAAGGACTTCTGGTGTTCTTAGTTTTAATCTCTTTGAGTTTTAGTAATATCTTGGGTTTCAGTGAGATTTATGAAATTATTGGTTGGGTTGTTATGACTACCGGGATTGGTATAGAATATTTTGGATCGAAGTGAGGGCTGTCCGGATTGTTATTTGGCTGTTGGAGTTTGATTAAACTTGCTGAATTATGATCTAGAGTTTGAGTCTTGAGTTGTCTAAGACCAATTTTATGTTGTTGGACTTTAATATTTAGTTTATATTATTTTTATGAATAGGTGACGAGACGGATAGAGACTGTATTCAAGTCATAGATAATGCGCTGCAGGAGTCAGGTAAGCGGGGTTCCTATGCTAGGCCTTACACGAATTATTGAGACTGGGGTTGATTTTTCTGAAAAATTTGCATAATTTTGTGGTGAAATGAGAACTTGGGAAAAACAAAACCAACCTCGGTCGTTTATTTGCATACTCATGAAATCTGTACGAAAAAGAGAAAAATATGTTCTGACATGCATTGTGTAAACATGAGCTAAATTTTGTCATGTGGTTTCTGAAATCTGGAAAAAGAGCGATATTGGGAATATGAAAAGTTGTGCATTTATTTAGAAAGATGTTCTGGCTTTTGTGTCCAGCGTGTGTAAACTGTCTGATTCTGTTTTGGTACTCTGTATTATTTTGATATAACATCTGAAAACCTTTGGCATGGTGTACTGGTTTTCGTATCTGACTTCGTCTCTGCTTTGCTCTGCTCTGCTCTGTTATGCTCTGCTCTGTTTGGGTTGGTACCAACTTCTCTGTCTCTGAGTGCACCCACTTTGGAAACAAAGTGGTTTTATTGTGGTCTTTCCTGTGTGCACACTCGGGGCTCCGAGAAGAATAAAGGAAATATTTCACCTCTGTCTCTGCCTGGTTTGGCCACCGGGGTTAGCACAACCCTACCACGGGGGTGAAACATGGTCTCTGCTCTGTTTGATGCTCTGTTTTGATCTGATGATGATACTCAGTTTATGTTATGCCAAAGCACTAAGGGTTTTACCTGTCTTAAAACCATCGCTTTGTTACTTTTGAAAATAGGTTCTGTTCTGCATGTTAACTCTGGAAAATATTTTGTTCGGCATGTTCTACTTTGTAAATGCTCATGTTTGCACGCTAGCATATGATTTCTGCTTACTGAGTTGTTGATAACTCACCCCCTATCATTATAATATTTTTCAGATGATGTGGAGAGTCCAAATGAGGACCTGGATTAGATTGCTGTTTGTGTTTAAGTTGAGGAGATGTTGGTAGAAGAAGGACTTCTAGTGTTCTTAGTTTTAATCTTTTTGAATTTTAGTAATATCTTGGGTTTCAGTGAGATTTATGAAATTATTGGTTGGGTTGTTATGACTACCGGGAGGTTATGGACCCCTTTGATTTATTATTATTGCATTAAAGATTGTGTGGAGTTTGTAATGAGATTATTGAGAAGATTTGAGATTGATTTCATTTATGAAGTTTTTGGAGATTATTCTTCGAATGTGTTGGGAGACATGATTATGAGTGACAAGTAGTAATTCTCCAAGCCACCCGGGTTTGGGGCGTTACAATGAGTGTGTTAAACTTCCTAAAAATCTTTGCAATGAAATAAACAACATGCTCTCTAGGTTTTTGTGGGCCAGTGTAGCTGGAGAGAACAAAATGCGGTGGCGAAGCTAGGCAAAAATGGGGACTCAAAAGACAAAAGGAGGGATGGAGTTTAAAGACTTTGACATCTTCAATACAACTTTATTAGCAAAGCAGGCTTGGAGATTTTTGCAGCACCCTAACTCTTTGGTAGCTGTTATTTTTAGAGAAATGTACTTTAACTCTAAGCATGGATGTCAAACTGGGATCCAATCTTTCTCTGATTTGGAGGAGTACTTGGGGTTCTCTAAACTTATTAGAGGGGCTAAGATGAAGAGTAGGGAATGACAAAAGTATTTATATGTGGGGTCACAAGTCGCTTAACTCTCCTTCATCTTTTAGTGTCCAATCTCCTATCAGAATTCTTGACAACAATGCTAGGGTCTATGACCTGCTGGACCAGTGTGGAAATGGGTGGAATGAGGAGTTGGTGAGGGATGTTTTTGTGCAGGAAGAAGCAGATCAGATTTGTAATATTCCCTTGAGTAAGCTTGGTTCAATTGATAAGTTGATTTGGGGGCCTTCTAACAAAGGTTCTTTCTCTATAAGAAGTGCTTATTTTGTGGAGAATGGGAGAAAAAGAGCACAAAAGGGTGAAACCTCTAGGGAGTATGAGAAAGACCTGAGATGGAAGAGTATTTGGGGATTGAAGGTACCAAGGGGTAAAAGCTTTTCTTTGGAAACTGAGAAATGACCTGCTAGCCACAAAGAAATATTTGTTGAAAATGAAAGTTATGGAGAATGCAACATGTCCAATTTGTGGTAATGAGGAGGAGATTGCTATGCATGTTATGTGGCAATGTTCAGCTGCAAGAGATATTTGGGCAGGTTCTTTCAGATCTGTTCAAAAATGGTCTAGTGCAGAAGAGAATTTTCTGGTTTTATGGGAAAAGCTTATGGATAGATTGAATGATGAGGAGCTGGATTTAGTGGCGATCTTAATGAGATCGATGTGGCTTAGGAGAAATTCCTTCATCTTTGAAGATAAGTGCAAAGGCTTTAGTTGTTTGATTAGAGCTACTAGATCAGTGCTTGAAGATTTTCAAGAGGCTCAACTGAAGGAGAAGGCAAAGGAAGAGGGGTGAAAGTAACTAAATGGGGGAAGTTGTGGTAACAAAATTAGTCAAATTTGGTTAAAGCCTAAACAAGGCTTTATCAATACAAATTGGGATGCTTCCCGTAGTAAACAAAGCATGGGGTTAGGCATTGTCTTGAGAAATGAAAATTGAGAAGTTTTGGCTCATGCTTGCTATAAAAAGCAACAATTCATGATTCTATTTTGGTAGAAACATTGACACTTTGGTATGCAATCGAGTTGTGTAATGACCTTGACTTCAACAAAGTAATCTTAGAAGGGGATGTTGAAGTGGTGGTGAAAGTTGTTAATAGTGATTATGAGGATTTGTCCTTTGGTGGCTATATTATTGAAGATATTAAGACAGTTTTGAAGAGGAGAAGCGCATGGAGAGTGCAACATGTTAGAAGAAAGGGTAATGGGGTGGCTCATTTGTTAGCAAAACCTGCTTTAAATTCTGACCAAGAGCAAATATGGATAGATGAAAGTCCAAAGTTTATTGTTTTACAAGTTCTTAAAGATTCAAATTGTACTGGCTTAACTCTTGATAGATGAAATATATGAGGTTCTTTTGTTAAAAAAAAAAAAGAAAAAAAGAATACTAGGTGAATTTTTTTGCAAAATCACGAAGTGAGTCTAGCTAGCTAGGCTGCATGACGCTCTTGAAATTAAAGATATGCCTACAAAATAAGGAGCACGATAATAGTTTTCAATACAAAGATAAAGATGATGATGAAATTAATATGTGATAAGATCATAGATAGATGTAGTAGTAGTACTACAGTACTAATACTAATATATTTACAAAGTTACCACATATTATACGTACGGTATATATATACTGCTTTTTCCTGGAAGTGATAGTCGTGGGAAAAAGTATATCCTTAGTTGGAATTTTGTTTTTCCCACCAATTTGGTCTGTGGGAGACTTGTGGCTTATAACAAGTGAAGAAAGAGTATTTTTCCACCAAACCACAAGTTCATGAAAAAAACCTTCTTTTTCACGACATCCGTGGCGGTTAAAGCCTTTTTTCTTCGTGTTAAATGAAGTCTCGTCTAGTATGATGTGGTGGAAAATAACATCATTTTTCATGAAAAAAGGTTGTGACAAAATGTGTTTATCCATGAAATATCTTCGTGGAAAAGGTTGTCGAATAATGTTTTTCTCATGCATAATATTCATGGAAATATATTTTTTTACCACGATGAAATCTGGTGGAAATTAATATTTCTTGCCAAAGTTTGCCAGTCGGGAAAAGTACTTAACATAATATGAGATAAAATCAACACCATATCAAATTGTTGAAACCAAAAATTCAAATAACCAACATTATATATAACATAATTAATACATTAATTTACAATTTTGTCCACTGGGTTAACCAGTCAATTAAGACTATGACAATACATCAATGTTTGCAAATAGCACTCAAGTACAAGAGGGAATTACCCAACATGGTCAATAATGAATATAACAAATCCTTGTGCCAAGTACACATGTACGATAATTTTGGGACATATACACACATTATTCCAACAAACACATGTTGCTCGTGTTCTCCAATTCATTTCATTCTAAAACCCATCTTAATCCACAAAGCATAGTGTCTCATAGTTACCTGAAAAAAAATCATGTACTTAACTGTGTTAGCCAATAGAAAATATTTATTTCCTAGTTACTAGGATATTACTATAGCAAATAAAATAAAGCTGACGACTAATAAGTAATCTTGGAGATAATCTACTGCCTAATTAAAACTGACCCCATATCCAACCCCTTTGCTTTCATACACCTATTTCCAAGTGTTCATAATATGGTCCCACCAGTTTATCAATCCTCCAAATAGAATGACTGATAAAAGATTCTTTAAAGATTCTATTAGGTTTGCAGTTCTTATGCACAAAGGCAGCATATTGTTTGCTCTCTATTCACATAGGTAGATGATGAGTTATGGTTTTTTTTTTTGGGCCTTTGACTTATTTTGATAATTTCCCAATGTAGCTTAGTACTGAAGTGTAAACAAGTTATCATGTTGCTTATTCATAACCAGTGTGAGGATCTACAGATGGCTTGTTGTACTGGGTGCTTTCTTTTACAGCAAATCTAATTATTTCATTGCTCACTTCTAAAGAGCTGGATAAGGATATAACTCAAATCTATCAAAAAACGAACCCTTTTTTCTGCGAGCTAGAAGATAGGATGTGGGACAATTGAAGAAGGGGGCGGGCTTAAAAAATGAACTTAGTTCTAGAGTTGTTGTCTTTATAATATCGATAATGATGAATGGAATCATGAGGGTTGGCAGTGCAGAAACTTAATTATGAAGATGAAGTGAAGTGAGTAGTGAGGTCGTAAGCAAAGGACAGGCTGTAGCAAAGAGCAGATGACGAAAAATAGGGTAAAGGACATAATGTTGATGTGAGTCACATTGTGGTGGGGGCTGGGGACTCTAATAGCTAGTACAATATTACAATATGTTCCCCTTTGTGTCCAGTCCACAAAGTCATATCTATATATATAAATATATATAAAAATCTAAGTGTGGTCCAGCTTAGAGCTGATAGATTGATTGGGTTCTTTAGCTCATGATCATACATGCATGCATAAACAATGCATACTACTCGTCTTGGAGAACAACATGATCATGAGGTAATATATGCTAATTAATGTACTTTTCTTTACAGCAAGCTGCCTACTCCCAAAGAAACAAACACGTTCGTATTTTCATTTAAAGAACACTAAGCATAATTAGCTTACAAACTTCTCCATGACATCCGTAATTGTACAAACTTACACCTCTAGGAATTCCAAATATCCATTCACTTCACTTACACGTGTCATCCTCCAATCTTTGAAGTATAACCATTTTCATAAATCTTAGGCTTAGACTATGAATCTAGAAATTCCAACTTCATATTTTGATTAACAAAGTGAGCTTCCACGCTTCATTTTAATCTCCAAGGCATCACCCCCCAAGCTTTACAACTTAGTCCCTCTTCACCATTAAATCCAAACTACAATACGATATCCATCCTCCATAGACATATAACCAATCCATCATCAAATCAAGCTCCCACTCACTTCCTCACCTATACACATGCCACACAGTCCAAACCAATCATACATATACAATCCACCAAGCATACACGTGTCATACCCCATTATCACCTAAGAACAACATATAATTCACTTAAGAACTCACTTGCTCTTACAAACCTCATCCATAATCAATAAATTTAATATGAACAACTAAGTCCATATAGCAACCACCTAAGTCCATATAGCAACCACAATCCCTCATCATGCTTTTCATCCACACTACTATTCCATCATCTCGTCCCAAGATCTCAAGACAAGCCATCCAAGCTTCATACGCTCACATCCAATACCTCAATACAACTCAATTATAAACCTAGTCCAACTTACACATAATCATGCACTTAGAAATTACTTCCATACAAACAACATCACAATCCACACGATCAAATACAATGTCAATACATAAAGATTAATAAGCTTCATTCATCACTCCACACACTCAACCTTCACAATTACTATATTAAATTAATAAGTCTCTTAATGCGTACCATACATAAGTCTCATCTATCATCCGTATAACTCACATACCTTGCACCCCACTAATCACATAGCTTCTCAAGTCCCTACAAATGCAATACCCATGATCCTTCACAATTTTCCCACTTAAGAAATCCCTACACTTCACCGACTACAAACACATACTCAAAACAAGGTCCAACACTTAAAAAAACACATAACCAACACGTTCAACACGACCAAACACTTGCTCCCAACACTTTGCACTTCACAACCCAACTACAATATCTCAACCACATCCATTTCTCCTCTATTTTCCACAATAACACAATTAAAATAGTAAATACACATAGATACAATTCTGCCTAAGCACTCAACACCACACCATATACGTCTATATACACTAAAATAATGCACTTGAGACCAATGTTTTGAATACTGTTTCGGTCGAGGCATTCAAACGAAATTTTTCAGTACCGGTACCGTTCTGAAATACTCTATATATGAATAAATTATATATATAAATATATACAAATTATATTCCAAAATAATAGTCTATATATGAATAAATTAAATATATAAAAATTACAAATAGTCTAGTCTGAATTGGGGGGTCAAAAAATGAGCTTGCAGTTTGAAGAAATGGAAAAAAAAAAAAAAAAAAAAAAGAGTAAAGGTCAAAATATCGGCCAATACGAGCCGAAAAGGCCGAAATTTTGACCGGTACAAAACTATATCCTTCTCTGTACTAGCTATGCCATAGAAACGGTATATTTCGGCCGTACCGGCCGATATGGTACGAAATTCATAACTTTGCTTGAGACACAGGTAGGTTTTTTACCATGGTTAAGGCTAGAAAGCGAAGGAGGCGTGCGGGAGGTGCCACTGCGTCCATGGGTTACTCGTGGTGGTGCTACATCATGGCTGGAGGCAGCAATGGTGGCTCACGGTGGCAGGGAAGGCCACTATAATGAGAAAACTGTGGGGGGAAAAGAGGTAGGACTTGGATCTGAGAGAGGAGAGGGCGTTGAGAGGCTTCAGTGGAGGGGGAAAACAGAGGCTAGCCGTGGCTGGGGAGGAGGTGGAGCATGGGGTGGCCTCGCGGTGGTGTGGAGGGCTAACTTGCCATGGTGTAGCACCGTGGACAGAGGGGGAATGAAAGGGCTGAAGGAAAGGCCGGGGGAGGAGGGTCTAGCTAGCCGACGAGGCTTGACAGTGTGCCTGTGGGCTACTCATGGTGGCACGCGGCATGGTGCCATAGGGAGAAGCCGAGGGTCACAACTAGGTTGGCTTGAGGAGAAACGATGGCGTCGGGGAAAAAGGGAGAGGGAGGATTAGAGGTGGAGGGGCCAATGACGTCAGGAGGGTGATGCCGGTGGGTAGCAGCGGCGACGGCAATAACTTGCTGCAATGGAGACGTGTGAGAGAAGGGAGGGTCTCATGAGGGAGGATGTCGGTCGGAGGGGAGGAGAGACAGAGAAGAAGGGAATATGGGGAAAAGTAGGGCTTTAATTTGATTAGTTTTTGCAACAGGTTATTGTCGCTGCAAAAATATTTTTCCCCCAAAAAGTCTTACTTGCCGACGTGATCTCATGGTAAAAGGTTTTTTTTTTTCCACGAACAAATTTTGTGTCATCAGCTAATTATTTGCCACGATTGGATATCTTGGCAAAACAATTTGTGGCAAAAGACACTACAAAAAAAATGTTCTATTGCGGCAATTTTAGTATCGTTACAAATAAAATGCCGCAATAAGTCGTTATTTGCAACAAATTTGATACCGCCGCTCACTTTTAACCTCAACTAGCACCCGGTCCATTTATTTTGTTTTTTGCAGTGATTTTACCACATATGGCCACGAAATAAATCGTCGCAATAGTAAATAATGTTTTGCAGCAGTGGGTTTTGCTTCGGTATTGAGTTCCTGGGCGCCAAATGCAAAAAAATAGTTGTATTTCCCCACTTTTTCACTTCCTCGCTATTTTAGAATCCTGATTGCCAAACCCTTTGAAATTTCCTTCTTCAACCTCCATTTTCGTCTACCTGTAAGACCGCCCCCCCACAAGTTTACACACCGCGATTTAGGAGCTCCAGATTCCATACCGTTGCAGCCTCATCAGCCACTCGGTTCTCCTTTCGCGGAACCCAGGCCCCTTGTTCCAGACTCGAAGTGAACCAAAGTCTGTGCCTCCACGTCCGTTTCTGAGTGATTGTTTTGGGAAGTCCAACATCGACGGTTGAGATCTCCGATCGACATAGTGGGGACTCTCTTTCATGCACCGCAGGTATCTATGGTTCCCTTTAAGAAATATCTCTCCCCCTTCATCCTCGCATGAGCTGCTTATTGCAAAAATTGTGCATTTTGGTGGTTTTGATTAAGCGTGTGTCTGAAAGCATGTCCTTTCTGGGCGTATGGGAAGCGTTCTTGTTTCTGTGTGAACCCCCTTTTTTTTATCTATAGCTTATGGATTTTTCCCCTTCGTTTGGTTTATTCATGGCCCTTCACTGGTTCAATGTTTGTGTTTGTCTCCTTTGACTGTCTTTGAAGTTCCAAACTATCAACTATTCAAAATTAGTGAAAATGCTAGGCAATTATGTTCTCCTTCTTTTTCCCATTGTAATGACTTTCATGATGCCATCAATCAAGTTGATTAAGGGTATCCATTAAACCCCTATTCTCATCAAACCATGGTGGAACTCAGTAACCAATTGCCCATCAAGGTCGTTGCTTACAACTTGGTTGTATCGTGCTTTTGGTAGCTGCCCTTCCACTCCATTCATGGTGCCGTTTTGTGTCAATCTAACATCGAGTTTGCATTTCCTCTCAAAATGTAATAGGCCATAATAAATTCAATGGTCTTTGAGTACCATTGTTGGTCCTGGGTGAAAGCATCGTGAAAGGTACGCAACAATTTGCACTCTAATTTCTGGATTTTAGCATAACGAATTCTTAGCCACTGAAAGAGAATAAAAATCTTCATTTTGTTTGTATTTCGATGGGTCTCATCTTTGTTGGGTTACTTGAATTCGTGTATCCTGTCATATATGATTATCTCTATCATGGCTTGTTTGAATATTTTGCTTGCATATTGTTTATTGTATTGTATTCCAATAAATTATCATTACATTTTGTTTGTTTTAGCTGGATATTTCTTACTCAGTAGCTCATCATGTATAAGCTTTGAATACTTGAATGGAGTCATTTGTTCTTGGATTTCGAGCATGCCAGGTACGTTGTTTGAGTAAATTCCCATAGAATCTATCCTTTTGTCAAGTGTCCAACATATCTAGCATACGTTGAGCTATGGGTCTAAAACATTGGGTTTGCATGCAAATTTAATCTATTTGATAACTCCCAGGATTCTATTATTTGCTACTTCTTATTGTCTAAGTAATCATTATGTTTTTAGTCAAATAGACAACCTATATTATGCTACTGCATGCATTTAGTACCTGAACCTACTGTATTTTCTCACAAAAATTTGAGCAATTCCTTGCATCTTAAAGGTAATGATTTTTTTCTTAAAACATCGTAACTGACATTATGCATAACACAAGATAGAAAAAATTGTGACATCATGGTAGCAACAGATTTTTTCAAAGTATATTTCATTTAATAAATTTACTTACTCATGACTACAAACTTTGGTGTCGGTACTGGTTATTATAGAAAAACCTTTAACTAAATCAGGACATATTAAAACTCAGGACAGAAAAACGGCCTGCAACAAATTCAGGATAGATTTAGGACACAAAAGCACAAAGACTCCCTGTATCACCCGGGCCCAAAAAGTTATTTTTTGACTGTATATAAATTTTTATTGAATTTTAAACTTTGGTTAAAATCTTTTAATAGATCAAGTGATTTTTTTTATTTCTATTTTATTTTATTATTTGAATATTGGCCCCAAAAATTTACTGGCAGATTGGATTTTTATTTTTTTTTATTTTTTAACAGTCGAGTTAAGGCCTTTTTTTTATTATTTATTTATTTATTAAGTAAGAGAACTGTTTTCTCTAAAACTGAGAGACCATGGTCCAAATCTTTTTAGGAACTTCCACACCACTCACGTTCTACACGGCATGCAGTATTCCATTCCACTAGGGTTCACGACAAGCATCTTTATATACCCACATATTCATGCAAACTTTCAGTTTTTCCCTTCCCTTTCTAAGGTTTTCACATCACATATATATACACATATATTAGCCCATGCATAGAGAAACTGCCATTGTGACATTCGCGGCCGCCAGCCACTTCCCTCAGCCTTCTGTCTCACGAATCAGCAGCCTCCATCTCCACGTAAAACCGATGTCACAACCAACCCACGAGAAGCCATTTGTCCCCTGTTTTAGCCTCCGAAAACATAGCATCATTAGCCACTACTCAGACACAACAACACCAGGTATCCAGTCCAGCCGTTGCACCACTGTGAACCATCGGCCAACCACATCTCTTCCACCCCGTGACACCTTGCACACCGAGAATCAAGGAGAGGCTCCATACACTTAAACCCGTATGCCCCTCCGTTCCTCAACCGTAAAACATCACCTTCAACCGAAGACCCCTATTTTTACTCCTCAAAACAGAGGAATTTCTATCCCCACAGAGTGCCACAAACCACCATTCTTTTTACGGCGGAAACCACTGTAAAAGTAATAGAAATCGCTGGCCGTGACACCCCATCACCCCGTGCAGATCGGTGAGCCCACTGACTTTCCTCCATTTTTGTTTCCTTACGATAATCCACTGTTATTTTCTCCATTCCTCCTCCCTCACGCCATGCTCTCTCTCTCTCTCTCTCTCTCTCTCTCTCTCTCTCTTATGTTAACTCTCTCTCATTATTTTCTCTCCCACTCAGTGCCCCGCTAACGCCCTCACAGCAGCCGTCCACCACCCAGCTCGCCGCGTGTCATGCTCTCCATCTCTCGATGAGCCTCCACCTCGCGAACTGTTATTCACAATTAGGTTTTCTTAACAGAATTCTACAGAAGCTTAGCGTAACTTGGTCATGCATCATATATTTATGTAACTAAATTGCTTGGTTACCCTTTGAGTTACCATTATATTAATCTATTTTTAAACTTTTAACATGTAATAGAGGACTCTATTTTTAATTATGTTTCCAGTACTTTAAATTGTTTTTAAGGTAAAGATTTCTTTAAAAAGTAAACGATCTGGTGTAGGTTTATTTCCCCTGGCTTAGTTTTATGATATTATAAGTTTGCCCTTTAAGTACAAGCCAAATCATAAAATGGTTTGAGTTCATATTTTTCGTTGGGTTGATTTTATGACGGGTTTCAGTATGATTTCAGATAATTTTTATGTTAATGTTATGAGAGTTTCATCTTATTTTATATTATTCAAAAATGTTTCTAAAGTGTTTTAAATTTGTTATTTTCTTTTAAAAGAATAATTGATAACATTGTATTTTTATTATGATGTAGTTTATTATATTGTTGATGTATAATTTAAAATATTTTGGTCTAATTATATTATCTAGTAACAAATTTTATAGTTACACTTCAATGGTAAATAAGTTAGCTTTTTAGTGTTTTAGTCGAAGTTATTAAATGGACATTGATGATCTTAGAAAGTGATGATATATTTTGGGATTATGAGAATTTTAGGTTTTGATGAATTAAAATAGGTTATTTTAGAAGCTTAGGCTTAAATATTGAAATATGTGGTCGATTGGAAATTTATGAGTATTACGTGATTATTTTATAGGTGACGATTAATATTTGTTCAGCAATGTTGAGGAAATATTCGAAAAACTAAAAAGTCCAAGTAAGGAGTTCATATACTAGATTTGCATAAAACAAATGAAATGAGATTGACTTTAAAAATATGCATGTTTATTTTTGAAAAGAAATCTAAAAACGACATCAGATGTTTGTTCTGCATATGCATAAATTCTATAAGAGAAAGTATTTTCTGTCATGACTAATGTAGACATGAGCTAATTTTGTGCATTCTGTTTCTGAACTATACAAAAAGAGCGAATATGAAAATCTAAAAGCTTTTGCTATGAACAAATGAAGATGTTTTGATTCTGTTTATTTTGAACATGTGAAATGATCTGAAGCTATTCAGTATTTTGTTTTGATATGATGTGTCATTTGAAAACCTTGGCATAAAGTTCTAATTCTGTATCTGAATGTAATCTGATTTCGATGATGTTCCGTTCTGTTTCTGTTAAGGCCCAGCCACGAATATAATGTTGGTTTATAACCCTACAACGGAGGTGAAATATGGAATACAGTCACAGGTATAATGGTGGTTTATAACCCTATCATGGGGGTGAAATATGGTATACGGCCCAGCCACGGGTATAATGGTGGTTTATAACCCTACCACGGGAGTGAAACATGGTATACTGCCCAGCCACGGGTATAATGGTGGTTTATAACCCTACCACGAGAGTTAAACATGGTATTTGTCCCGATGTGATGCTATAAGATGATTTGAATTTAATGTTTCAGTTTGGATATGCCAAAGGATTTTCTTTTTGGGTAACAAATTTGTTTTTCTAAAAATTTCGCTCTGATGTTTTATACCAAGTTTGTTTATACATTCTGAAAGTAAATATGTTGTTTCTGCATTCAAAAGCAAATGTTTTGTTCTGCATACCGAACTTTATAAATGCTCATGTTTACATGCTAATATATGCTCTCTGCTTGCTGAGTTGTTGATAACTCACCCCTTATCTCCACAATATTTTTCAGATGATTTTGGAAATTTCAGTTGGGGATTAAGATTTTGAAGTTTTGGGTGAGATGATTTAAGAGTAGTGGATTAAATATAGAAAGTTTTCGATGAGTATTGATGTTTTTTTATTAAGAAATTTTATTGTGTTATGATGACTTGGCATTTTGGAAAATTGGTTATTTTGAGGAAATTAGTTTGAATTGAAATTTCTTTATGATATTTGAGAATTTGGAGTCTATAATTATATTATTGAAATGTGAGAGTAAGTGATAGGAAGTAACTCTCCGACCCATGCGGGACCGAGGCGTTACACTCCCACCACCAACCTTTAACTAATTCAAGACAGATTTAAAACATTTAACTAATTATGTTTGACAGATTATGAAGTTAATTTAGGTTGATAGATGCATTTTATATATTTTGATATAGAGATTGTTAAATTATGTAATGAAAATAAAAAGTATTTTCAAATTAATTAAATAATGCATTAAAAACTATATAAAAATTTAAAAAAATAATTATTACCCATATTATTATAGAGAGTAAAATAACTAATCTAATGTGAAGTCCAAGTTTGCATCCAATTAGGCATAAGGCAAAAATTGACATATTAACCAAACTTTGTCTAAAACTTTGCCGGAGCCAATGAGAGTGCTCTAATGTGAATCTCTTAAATCTGAACATTTACGCATGAAGCCTAAATCTCAACAATCACATGCTAAATTATATACCCTTACTAACTCACTATCTTTATATGTAATCTTTGCCCATTAAGATATGTAATTATGTGACGTTTATGTAGCTTTATCAAGAGTGTAGAACACCATTTCCTTATTATGATAATCATTAATTAAATCGTCTTTATTGAAGTGGCCTTAATTCACTGTTGTGGTCAAAGTGAAGAAATATCCTCATATCAATTGAGGCAAATGGACAAGAATTGGATGCACGTGCCAAACTGGTTTACATCACGGGAATATGGTGCTGGGATTAATCAACTCCTCACAATGGCAAAAGCCCATGCACCTGGAAGCACTACCTTCAGGTGTCCATGCAAGAGATGTTATAATAACATTTTCCTACCAATAAATGAAGTCAAAGATTATCTATTCACGATAGGTATTGACCCAAGTTATACACATCGAAAAATTTTCACCAATTGTTAGAGGATGTGAGACTTCCACTTTATCCCGGTTGTGCAAAGTTCTCTAAGCTTTCATTTATAGTTAAGTTGCTTCATATAAAAACAATTGGTGGGTGGACTATCAAGTCATTTAACATGGTTTTAGACTTGTTAGAAGCAACTTTTCCAAATATTCAGTTGCCTAACTCATACCACGAGGCCCGACACTTAGAGCATGGGTTGGGTTTTAGTTGTGTGAAAATAGACTCCTGCCCAAATGACTGCATGCTATTTTGGAATGACAATGCCGACAAAGAAGCTTGTTCTAAACGTAAAGAGTCGAGGTGGGTGTCAAGTAAAGGGTAAAAGGGGAAGATTCCCCAAAAGGTAATGCGATACTTTTCTCTGACGCCTTAGTTACAAAGACTATTTATGTTAAAGAATATAGAAAAATCCATGAAATGGCATAGAGAACAACGAGTTGATGACCATAGTACTTTAAGACATCCTGCTGATTCTAAAATGTGGAGACAATTTGATAAAGACCACAATTGGTTTGCAGAAGATACTCGCAATGTCAGATTGGGGCTAGCTAGTGATGGGTTCAACCCGTTCAATAATAACAGTAAACCTTATAGCATATGGCCTGTGATACTCGTGCCATACAACTTGCCCCCTTGGTTATGCATGAAAGATCCATACTTAATGCTCTCATTGCTCATTCCTGGTCCTAAAGCACTAGGAAACGACATCGACGTTTATTTACAACCTTTAGCAAATGAATTAAAAGATTTATGGGAGAATGGCATAGATACCTATGATGCATCAAAGTCTAAAGATTTTTAGTTACATGCTGCATTATTGTGGACTTTAATGATTTTTCCGCATATGCCAATCTTTCAGGGTAGAGTAAAAAGGAAAGATGGCTTGCCTATTATGTAATGAAGATATAGATTCCATGTGGTTGAAACTTGGGAGAAAACATTTTTATATGGGTCATCGTCGCTTCTTGCCATCAACCCACACTTGGAGAAATAAAAAAGCTACATTCAATGGATGCGATGATCATCGCTTGCCACTTCCAGAGCTCATGGGACATGATCTACTTCATCAACTAAAGCATGTTTGTAATGTAGAATTTGGCAAAGGCTCTCGAAAAAGAAAATGCAGACCATATGAATTGAACTGGACTAAAAAAAGTATATTCTTCAATTTACCTTACTGGTCAATGTTGTCGTTAAGACATAATCTTGATGTCTTGAAAAAAAATTTAGCAGAGAAGAGACGTTTTTGTGAATGGCTTGCATCTGTTAAATTTCTAGATGGTTTTGCCTCGAGCATCTCTAGATGTGTTTCAGTTGCTGATGGAAAGATATCGGGAATGAAAAGTCACGACTGCCACGTGAGGTTTGAAGATGCATCCAACGAGTTGATATTTTTTTTTGACAAGTACATCCAATATACTGATATGAAGTAGAAATTGCAATGAATCAGAAAATTAGCATTTTTGTAGTTATTTTTAGAATTAAAGGTTTTCTCCTGCAGCATAGAAAAATCAGTGCAGGGTTTGCTATGATTTGAAGAATTTATTTCCTAAAATGGTTATGCATGAATGTATGCTATGGTCTAACTTTATGCCATTGCAACAGGTCAATTGTCCTTCCAAGGGCAGTGCTGATTTGGTTGTGCTCTAGCCAAGACCCCAGCAACTCCTAGAAACTAAAGATTCCTCTGTGCATGTATGTATGTGTAGGGATTTTAAGTACTGCTGGCATGTTGAAACTTAAAAGTATTTAGCATTTTGGTAGTGCTAAATTAGTGAATGAACGTGAATGAATTTGACAAATCCATGGTTTATATAGCATGTACATGGTTCATTCAGTTTATATATAGTACTATGTAAAGTCTTCAATGGCATCAGGATCTATCTATCATTGGTAGAATGGTAATAATTGGTAGAATGCTGATATATGCAGTCCAGCAAGAATTATGACCAACTTTGCTAGACCAAATTTGCAGTCCAGCATGATTGGTTTATATATATAATTTGCTAGACCAAATTAAGAAGAATACATATTATGTGAAAACCCTATCATGTGCAAACCCAATGGAGATCTAGAAGTGAGAAAAAGGGAACAACAAAAATTGTCAAGTGTCAAACCTTGAAAGTTTATGGAGACAACTTGGAGAATGCCTAAATTTTCCAATTTCAGGGTCGATTGGAGAGTGTCTAAATATCTGCGACCAATTTTTGGGAAAACAATTCAGCACCAACCTAGAAGCACTTTACATTTGTATTTCTATCGTCTAATCTGCCGGAAGAGATTTCCCCTATTGCGCCAAAAAACTTTGGGAATTCGTAATTGGGGGGCGAAATCTTCCATGCCATAAATGGGGTTTTGCAGCTGAAGCTCGTATTGATTTTTTCCCGGCATCTAAAGGATCGCAGGTAAATATCCCTTTGATTTAAATCTAGCTAAGCGACGAACCAATCCTGCAGGTAAATATCCCTTTGATCGCAGAAAATCACCACGAATAATGTAATTTCAAGCAGCGATTTGCAGATGAACTCGGCGGGACGAGATCGACGATATTGGTCGATGGTTTTTTCATTTCTATTCCTGGCGTCAAAATCGACGATAGTGGCCAATGCTTTTTCTGGCATATGAAGAATCGCAGCTACCATTCCCAGCGATACAGATCTAGCTGTGCGATGACCCAATCCCGCAGGTAGCTTTGTTGTTCTTGCGATGAGAAAATCAGTTGGAAGCATAGGATTTGCAACAGCAAATTTGTCTGGTTTTACCGGCGTAGAAATCGACGTTATTGGCCTCTATTGTTTGCGAAGAATGCAAGCGGCGACATAAAGCGTATATGTCAGGCTGTACTCCCGGTAGACTCCCTGCGATCGATTTGTTGCGGTAAAACTTAATAAGCGACGGTTTTCATGCTTGTTGAGGTGACTTTAGGCTACCGTAAAAATACACTTTTCTTGTAGTGAGACCATATTTCTTACCACACCGGTGTTCTACTATATATACAACTATGATCTACAGAGGGCCCAAGCTGCCAATGTTTATGTGTAAGGAATTCATTCAAACTAGTCTCTTCACGAAGTTAAGTCGAATAATATTGTGGAAGCCCTTAATCTACACTTGCATTCTACATATTTACACTATTGTAACAAAAAAAGAAGAAAAATCAGTTCTGAACTCTTTTGGGGAAAAATCTAACAAATTTTCTGTACCAAATGATGCGGTGGCTTTATCATCAAAACACTTACGCCATGCAATAACTGGCGTGAGAAAGTTTCCCTCAATTCAGCATTCTATATTTGTAAGTTCTATTTCCCCAATATGTCTGGATTTGTACGTACATGTTCATATACAGATAGAAATTGAAATTGATTATTTCATATGAGGACCTGCAGAATCACATATTGATTTGAAAATTCAATCTCCTCAGCCAAATCGAATGAATTATCATATGGAAGACATCGTATCTCTTGGGAGGATCGTTTACCACAAAATGTCGTTGGACCTGCTTCACTCTCTTCTGCATACGTACGTACATATCTTCAGGAATCTCCAGTAAGATTTTCTTGAGGTTTGGTATTTCATCCACTGACACCCGAACCGTGAATGATTCCCAGTTAAGAACATCACTAAATGGGAGGACATAATGTTGTGATATTAACACTGGAACACATTCTGCATAAATTGCTTCAGCAATTCTTGGGCTGGCAACTTCATGCCCACTGGGACAGATACAGTACTTGCTTTTCTTCATCATCTCATGGTATGAGAGTCCGTCGGGGAGTCTTTCATATACTTGTACGTCTTTGTCTTTGTCCTTCCAGTGATGGAAAAGTGCTGGTCTTATTCTTCCATGCATTGCACCTGCAAAGAAGGCTAGAATTATGCGATTAGACGGGGGCGATCCACCAGCAGCAGTGAGATTCGCAATCTCCCCCGTTACCAGGTTGATTTCAGGTAATGATGCATCTTTCTTTGGATTAAAGTGCTCGGAGGTGTTCGCATTGCATAGTACCCGAATGGAAGTGAAATATAGCTGTGGAACATACCATGTTGCCCGTGGCCCCTATAGATATATTTACATGCACAACAATTATTATTCTTTTTGCGTATAAGATGCTGGTGTTTCGCTAGCTATATCACAAAAAAATAGTTAGCTGCACATACGTAGAAAGATCAATTAAACTGAACATATTCAGGCTTTAATCTATCAAAGGATTTAAAATAAAGTACATCCTAATATGCATGTCAGATGAAACTAATCCAGGCCTCGTTAAAAACACACAAGAGCAGAAGACCGATGTCGCACTAGTAAAACTTACATCATGTCATGACCAAGGAAATTAAGCGCGCAAGACTAGTATATACTGATCATCAGTGAAGAATATCATGCAAATTTTGGTAGATACGTACCCAGTCATGGCAGGAAAGCATGAAATGATCGGCTCCAAGGCTTCTATTCCAGTATGGATACTTGTGCGATATGAGGTGGACATAATCAACGATAATGCGCTCTAGCACAGCTTTGTCGCGAATAATTGGATCAAAGAGGAGCTCTATGATCATCACGACACTAAGGGGAAGAAAAAAGACATGAGCTTCACGGGGATCCCAGGTCTGGAATTTGGTATCTGTTTCCATTATGCTAAGGAAGACTCCCTCCATAGAGTAAATGCTCTTGCAAGGACCATTGTGAAATATCGGCGACTCTCCTTCCTTGTAGATAAAGATCTTGAACAGGCGTTCCATTAAGAGGTAGCTCCTACACACGATCATCACTTTTACGAATAAAAAGCCATCTTTAAAAGCTTTCTCAAACGTCTCGGAAGTTTTCCATAAAATCTTACCTTCTATATATATATATATATATATATATATTATAAACATCCCGAAAAGTTATTAGAATTATGACCAATTCTTACAAGTCATGACTTATAACTTATTTTATAATCAACAAATTATATGATAGTTTAATTTAACAAAGATGAAGCGAACTATATAAATATATATATATATATATAATATAGAAAAATTCTAGACATAAGCCCCACACTCCTGCACGCTACTTAAAAACATGTAATTTTACTTTTTTAACTCATATTTCATATTTCAATTCAATATGAAATATGAGGATAAAAAAGTAAAATCACATGTTTTTAAATTGTGTGCATGGGTGTGTGGCATCTGTGTAGCATGTCTCTATAATATATATTGTTGCGAAACCAACAATGACAAACAAATTAATAAAAGCAAACACTAGCAAACAATCACACAACACAAAATTAATATGTTTCTACAATGTGTGTATGTCTACAGAGCTGCAGATAATTTTATTATGCTAGGTGTAAATGCATGATTTTGGATAGGAGTAGGTGACTAGGTTGATAAAGTTAATTTGATGTTTTGTAAGTTGGATGAATGTAAAATACTTTGACTTTTCTATAACCATTTTGAATTTTTCTAGAAGTTATTAGATAGTATTTTAGATAAGTCAAAAATACGAAAAATTGAGTTCCAAGAAGTCTGTAATTATCTAGAGAAGAGTTTGAATGAGAAACTGCATCTACTGAGAAGAATTAGCGCCTGGTGTCATCATCTCGTCAGTAGAGTTTTTCGTGACAGAGTTGCTCTGTCAACAGAGACCTACTGTGATTCAAACTCCTTTCATATTCATTCTGTCAGCAGAGTCCTACTACAATTAAAAATCCTTTCAGATTATTTATGGTTTGGATTTTTTAGGATAAGTGACTTGAGGATTTTAGGCTTGGTGATATTGGAGAGTATATTCCGAGTACTTGAGTATGAGAAAATTCTCTTATTTTCTAATTATTTTTCTCTCTTCAAGTGTGTTCGTGCTCCATCTTGGAGATTGACTGATCGTGATTCAGCCACTGGAGTTCCAAGAGAAAAGCTAATATTTGAAGATTGTCAAAAGTTCTGGTTGTTACTATGGTAGAGGCAAACAGGTCGTTTGTCATGTCAAGTAAGAGAGTCAATTGGTAAAAGTTTTGTAATTGAGACTTACTTGTACTTGATTTTCAAATGAATAAAATTGACTTTTCTGGGTTTGGTTGCCTCGTATGATTTTTCTTTTAAAGAGTTCTTTAAAAGATTTCCCTTCGTAACCAAGATTGGTGTTATGCAATTTATTTACTTTAAGTTATTATTAAATAATTCCATAGTTGGCAACTAATCAATTTGTTAAGTGAATTGTTAGATCTTTGTGTTAATATACAGGGATACGTGAGTATTTTCAATTGGCATCAGAGCATTATTTACTCATTTGAGTGTGATCTATGCCCCTATAGATCATGTTGTCATCACTGACAGCCCCGCCACACTTTAATAGGAAAAACTATGCATATTGGAAAGCTCATATGAGGACTTTCTCCTAGTCGTTGGATGAGCGTGTGTGATATGCAGTTGATCGAGGATGGACTAAACCTGAAACAATTATTGATATTTGGACAAGAGATGAAATTAACAATTGTAACTGGAACAACAAAGGAATTAATATTATTTTCACGGCTGTATTTCCTAAAGAATTTAAAAGAATTTCCATGTTTGAGGTGGCTAAAAAAGCATAAGATATCATGGAGGTCACACATGAGGGAACAATAATTGTAAAAAATTCAAAATTATAGTTGTTAACCTCAAAGTTTGAAGAAATTAAGATGCTAAAAGATGAGAGTTTTAATGATTTTTATGCTAAACTTAACTATATTGTAAATTCCAGGTTTGATCTCGGCGAAAAGGTGGAAGACTCAAGAGTTGTGAGGAAGATTGTAAGATCCTTGTCTGAAAGATTTCGCCCAAAAGTGACTGTCATTGAGGAAAACAAGGATTTAGATGCAATTAAGGTTGAAGAACTAGCCCCTTTTTTGCAAACATATGGGTCATCACTTCCTCAAGCAAGAAAAGGTAAATTTATTGTTTTAAAAACTATGAAAGAAGATTGAGCAGATTTTTTTGAAGAAGAGAATCTAAACAATAAGGATATAGCTTTCATTGCTAGGAAATTAAAAAAATTCTTATTTAATAAGAAAACTAGTGAAAAGAAAAAGCGAGGTAAGGAATTTCTTACAAAGAAGAATGATTCTGAAAAATGGAATAAAAATAAATCTAAGAAAACAGACAAAGTTAAGTGCCATGAATGTTCTGGATATGGTCACATAAGAGTGGAGTGCCCAAACTTTAAGAAAAATAAGGGAAAAGCACTGAATGTCACACTTTTATCAAAGTGTTAGAGCCCCCTATCCACGAGGGACCCCTCCCCAATTTTATTAATTGCCCCCACTAGTGGCAGAAGAAAACCGTGGTACATTCATGGACTCCAAGGACCAAAAACTTAGAGTAAAAAAAAAAACAGCCCAAGCAAAGACCAAAATCTACGACCAAAGATAAAAACCAACAAAAAACCGCACTTCCGCATAGCACCTGCAAAAACCGCACTGAATGTCACATTTAGTGACAATTTAGAATCTGAAATTTCTAGTTCATCGTTTGATGATGAAAATTCATTTATGGCTCTTTCCATTGTTGTTAGTGATTTTCCTAAAATTGTGCTAACAAAATTTGAATTTGATGATGATGACAGTGACTCGAATGTAGCTCTTGTTGATGCTAACCATGAGCTAAGTATACAGGAAGCTTATAATTATTTATGTGAAGCAGTGGTCAAGCTGAAAAAAACTAAACAATAAGCTGTACAACAAATTCATAGCCGTGGAGAATGAAAAGAACAATCTGTCGGAGGCATTGAAAATTTCTGAAGTTGATATATTAAGGTTGAATACTCAAAAGATTGCACTTGAAAAGGAATTGAAAAAATCTCAAGAGTGCAAGCAAAAATCTACAACTTAGAAATTGGATGAGATGTTAAGCATTCAAAAGTCCAGCCATGATCGTACGGATTTGGGTACACGACTTCCCAAGGCAAAGAATCTCTAACCTCATCATCCACTGCCACTACCTTTAAGGGTATTGTCTTTTTTAAAGGAAGCCAAGGTGTGGATGCTCCAAATAAATCGATATCAAAGTCAAATCACTTCTCATGAAAGATCAACCTCAAAGAAGCTGAATCTTGGTAAGTTTGTTTCTGCGTGTCATCATTGTGGTATTTCTGGCCATATAAGACCATATTGCTTTAACTTAAGTAAAGTGCAGAAAAATGAAGGAGAGAGGGAAAAAAAAAAAAAAGGAAGAGAAAGAACCTAGAAAATAAGTTTGAAGAGTTAGAGTCATCAAATAACATCCATAAGTCTCAAACTTGGTGAACTAGCATAATTGTGTCTTCATAACAAAGAAAAAATTTATGCAAAGTGGTATTGATAAGCCAAAACTCAAAGAGAAATAGGTGGTTAAAGGGGATGTTATATGTCTAGTTGCTCACACATCCTTTAAAGTGCTAGAAAATTGTCTTTGGTACCTGGACAACACATGCACAAGACATATGTCTGGTGATAATGCCTTATTCAAGAAGATTGAGTCTACTAGTGGAGGCACTGTGACTTTTGGAAATGGTAGCAAGTCCATTGTTGAAGGGAAAGGAAGTATTGAAATACCTAGACTACCTACCCTTCATAATGTGTTATTTGTTAGCGGCCTTAAAACTAAATTACTTAGCATTAGTCAATTTTGTGATGATACTTTTTTTATGGAGTTTTCAAAGGATGAGTGTAAGGTTTACAACCAAGCTAGAGAATGGATTTTGAAGGGCACGAGAACATCTGACAATTGCTATGGACTCTCCTCAACATGGAATTTGTGTTGTCATAGAGTTTTATTAGATGAAGTTGAATTGTGGCATCAACGTCTTGGTCATATCAACTTTAGAGACTTATCAAAGATTTCCAAGATAGAAGTTGTAGCTAGGCTGCCCAAGTCTCTTAAAGCCAAGAAAATGGTTTGTGGATCATGCCAAGAGGGAAAGCAAACAAGAGCTCAACACAAGAAGGTTTCTGATATTCTCACCTCTCAGCCACTTGAGCTACTTCACATAGATCTGATGGGTCCAACACAAACCAAAAGTCTTGGTGGAAAGAAATACATTATGGTAGTTGTAAATGATTTTTTCAGATTTACATGGACCATTCTTTTAAAAGAAAAATCTAAAGCATTTGATCTTGGCAAGAAGCTGTTCAAGAGACTACAAATAGAGAATGATCTTTCTGTCTCTAGAATTTATAGTGATCATGGTAAAGAATTTGAGAATACTAATTTTTCTTCCTTTTGTGATGAACAAGGCATTCATCAAGAATTTTGTATTCCTATCACTCATAACCAAATGGAGTGGTGGAAAGAAAAAATAGGACTATTCAAGAGATGACACGAACTATGTTGAGCAACAAAAGGATTAGTTTATATTTCTGGGGAGAAGCTGTGAACACGACAAGTCATATTCTGAATAGAGTTGTTCTAAGACCTGGCACCAAACATACTCCTTATCGGTTGTGGAAGAATAAAAAGCCCATTGTCAAATTTTTTAGAGTCTTTGGCAACAAGTGTTACATCTTGCGAGATTGTGAAAATCCACATAAGTTTGATAGCAAAAGTGATGAATGAGTGTTTCCTTGATACTTTTCAAATACCAAGGCTTATATAGTCTACAACCTACGAACAAAAATAGTTATGGAATCTGTCAATGTGGTTGTAGATGATGTTTCAATTGAGACCACAAAAAGGGAACTTGAAAACTTGAAAGAGATAGTTCAAGTTGCTGAAAAGAATTTACAAGAGCAAAGTAATGAAGACCACATGGAGCAAACACCTAAAATTCACCTCCTCCACAAAAGGAAGAACCTTCTTCAAGGATTACTCACAATCATCTAAGAGAGAATATTCTTGGTGAGCTAAATGAAAGTATGAGACTTAGAAAAAGAGTTCTAAATCAAGTTTTTTTTGTGTGACTTGTCGTAGGTTGAACCCAAGAAAGTTGAGGAAGCATTGAATAATGAAAGCTGGGTTAATGCCATGCATGAAGAACTCCATCAATTCACAAGGAACGATGTGTGGGAGTTGGTTCCTAGACCTGAAAATCACAACATTATTGGAACCAAGTGGATCTTCAAGAACAAGTCCAATGAGCATGGCACCATTGTTAGAAACAAGGCAAGGCTAGTTGCACATGGCTACACACAAATAGACGGGATTGATTTTGATGAAACCTTTGCCCATGTTGCTCTTCTAGAATGTATCCACATACTACTTGTCATTGTTTGTCATCTAAGTTTCAAATTATATCAAATAGGTGTCAAGAGTGCATTCTTAAATTGACTTTCTACAGGAAGAGGTATCCTCATTTACAGAGGAGATTGTAAGTGCAAGATTGTAAATGCAAGAGGGGGAGATTGTAAATGCAAGATTTTGGCTAGGACTAGTCTAGGTTGATAGAGTTTATTTGATGTTTTGTTAGTTGGATGAATATAAATACTTTGACTTTATCTATAACCATTTTGAGTTTATCTAGAAATTATTAGATAGTGTTTTAGATAAGTCAAGAGTATGAAAAATTGAGTTCAAAGGAGTCTGTAATTATCTAGAGAAGAGTTTGAACGGAAAAACTATAAAAACTTACCTTATGTTATTTTCCCTTTCATTGTGGATTTTTTTGTGAGATCTAACATTGATATCATGGATGAGTGAGCTTAAGAGTGTTGTGCGTACCAGGTGCAGCGTACACCAATAGGTGTTCCTTCAATCCGGCGCATCATTGAGATGGCACAACTCACGATTGTGGTGGCGTCTCCTGGCACTGCTAGTTCATTCTGGTTTTGGTTAATGATCATATGGACGGTAAGCCGAATCAAGGAAGAACATGACTTCTCAGCATATATTTTTGAACGGGTCATGGACCAGTTTGTTTTATTGAAACAGGCCCATTCCTATTTCTATTAAAAAAATGTCTGGAGTTATTATTTTGGCCCAAAACTCACAAACCAAGAGGCCCTTTACCTGAGCTTTGGGCCCATTTTTTTGCGGCCCAACCCTCAAGACCTATTGCCTAGAGTTGGACCCATTTCTGGCCAAGCCTAAATGTTTTTAAGAAAAAAATACAAAAGAAGTGTCATACATGGGTTTTGAATCCAAAATCTAGAGGCAAGCATGAGTACGTACACCGTTGGGTTATTGCCTTCCTTGTTGATTGGTGGAAAATTCTTTTTATTTTAGTTGTTATTAATTGTGCAGGAAAAAATCGATTATCATTTTCTTTGCATAATTTTTATTCTCATATGTTACTATTTTATCTATGTATTCTATGTTATTACATGAGATTAATTATTTGATATGAAATTTCATGTGAATTGTTTTTTTGATAATATGTGATTTATGAAATTATTTTGTCACCTAGTTTGTTAGACTATTTATTTATTTTGGCCTATGAATGTATTTTGGGAAGTGATAAATAATTGGAGTATATTTGAAATTAAATTGGATTTTAATCTTCCATACAATTTAATTAAGTTTGCGCACAAATTAAGTTGAAAGTTTATAATTAGACACTTCGGTGCAAGAGATGATTAGGAACCCTAGCGAATTTTCAATCTTGCGACATGTCTAAATTATTTTTACTTATAGCTTAGATTGACACAATATATTTTTTTTAAGGAGTGTGTGTCTGTAATATATTATTTGTACCTTTTTTGTAGTGAAACGTCATCCAAGAGTATTGTTGCTAACTTGAACAAAGAGGAGAAATTGAATAGGGAGAATTATGGTATTTAGTATCTCAAGATCCAATATGTCTTGAATGCGCAGGAGGTTCTGGAGACTTTAACTCACTCCCTGATTGAGATTGAGATTGAGAAAGGGAACTCAAAACAACACCGAAAGGATAACAAGGCTTTTGAGAATTGCCTCAAGAAGGATCGATATGGGCACTTCGCTATGTTAAGCAGCATGCTCAACAACCTTATCGGTGATTTTGAGGAGTACAACACTACTGAAAATATGTGACAAGTACTAAAAGGGACGTTCAGGGGAAACTTCTACCATGGAGTTGTGTGGGTTGACCATGATGTTTGATTCCTACAAGATGCGTGTTGAACACATAACAAAGTAGCATCTTAGAACAATGTCATCTATGACCCGCAAACTCATGGTGACTGGAAACAATTTGATTGATGAGCAACAACTTCAGTTGGTGATATGCTCGCTATCCAACTCTTGGGAAACAATGAGCTAGAATTTGATTCATAATGAGAACATCAAAATCTTTGATGATGTGTCACGTTACTTGGAACTTGAGGCTAAGTGCCTAAAGGCTACCAAGCCCGAACATTCGTCCCATGTGGTTGAATCTGGATCACACAATGCATTTAGGCTAGAGGGCAAGAACACCCAGATTGGGGTAGCTATTAGACTTGTACAAAAGGAGTAAGGACCTTTTTAAGAGCAACAAGAGAGGCAAACGTGGAAAGAATAAGTCTAATATAGACTGCTTCAACTGTGGAAAGAATGCACTGGGTCGAAAAAGATACAATCTGACTATTCTTTTTCGGTTTATGTAACAAGTCATGTTATGGTTTCTTACTCCTATCCCATGTGGACTGTTAATTTAGGAGCGACCGAGCACATAACTTGAGATAGTTGGATTTGTGGAGTATCTTTAGATTCCAATTAGGAGTCGTGATATCAAGGTGAGGAATGGAGCATGGAGGTGCTGGAAATTGGTACCTACAAGCTAAACTTGTGAGGCGGTCAAACTCTATCACTCAATGATGTGTTATATGCTTTTGAAACCCAACGAAACTTACTTTCCCTAGTTACTTAAGTTGAACTTGGTTTACATATTTTATTTGAAAACAATGGTGTCTCTGTTTTTATGGGCAATTTGTTTTATGCTTGTGCTTTTCTTTCAAATAGTGTTATAATAATATATTTGGATTATTCAAATGTGAATGAATACACTTTTTTAATCACTACATTTGATAATTTAGATTCATATAAATGACATATTAGACTTGGCCATATTGGGCAAGAAATTATGACTAGTTTAGTTAGAGAAGGCCTAATAGGCAATCTTTCTAAAGTCACATTGTCCACATGTTGGTTCACGAGCGACAGAGTACATAGCGTGAGATAGAGTTGGATTTGTTGAGTATCGTCGTATTCCAATTAGGAGTTGTGATATCAAAGTGGAGCATGAAGCTAGAATGAAGGTGTTGGGAGTTGGTACCAATAAGATAGACTTACGAGGTAGTCACATTCTATTAGTCCACGATGTGTTATACGTTCTTCTAATAAGATGAAACTATCTGTAGTTACTTTAGTTGGACTTGGTTTCCTTATTTTATTTTAAAATAATGATGTTTCTATTTTATAGTTTTATTTTATGGTTGTACTTTTCTTTCAGACAATTTTATAATAATGGATTTGGATTATTCAAATGTGAATTAATCCACTGTTTTAATCACTGCATTTGATAATTTAAATTCATTTAAATGACATTCTAGGCTTGGCTATATTAGGTAAGAAATGATGATGGCTAGGTTAGCAAAAGAATGCGTAATAGGCAATCTCGTTAAAGTCACATTGCCCATATGTTAATTTAGGAGCGACCGAGTACATAGTGCGAGATAGAGTCAGATTTATAGAGTATTGTCAAGTTTCAAAGTGAGGAATGGAGCTAGCATGGAGGTGCTAGGACTTCGTACCTACAAGCAAGATTTCTGAGGCAATCGTACTCTGTTAGTTCACGGTGTGTTATATGTTCTTGAAATACGACGACACTTATTTTCCATAGTTACTTTAGTTAGACTTGGTTTCTGTATTTTATTTGAAAATAATGGTGTTTCTATTTTTTTGGTCAATATGTTTTATAGTTGTGCTTTTCGTTTAGACAATTTATGATAATGGATTGGCATGCTAGGCTTGGCCATATTAGGCAAGAAATTATGACTATGTTAGCTAGAGAAGGCCTTAGAGGCAATCTCGTTAATTCACATTGCCAACATCTAGACATTATTTGGTGGAAAAAGTAAAGAGAAAATCATTTGGAAAAAGCATGGAGGGAATCTTCTCGGTTGCAATTAGTCCACTCAAATATTTGTGGCCCATTGAGTGTGAGGGATAGACACAAGATTGTATTCGATCATATTTATAGATGATTTCTCATGATATGGTCTTGTCTATTTGATCTCCAACAAGTCTGAAACATTGGATTGCTTCACACAATACATAAGCTTGGTTGAGAATCAATTAGATAAGAGTATAAAGCCTTGAGAACTGTTTGTGGGTCTGAATATTTACTTGAGCAGTTTAAAAGGCTCTATGATAAAACAAAAATAATGAATCAAAAGGCAGTTAACAGTATATGCCACAACAAAATGGCATGGCAGAAAGGAAAAATCATACACTGTTTGAGATGGTTAGGTCAATGATGGCATAAGCAAACCTACCAATATAATATTGAGAGATGCACCTTTGACTGTAGCATACATCTTTAACTCAGTGCCTTTCAAGTATGTACCTTCCACTACATATAAACTTTGGATTAGTGAGAAACCCAACTTGAGTAACTTGTGGCCATGGGGTTCAGTGGGCTCCTCGTAAATATTGGAAATTAAACCTTAGAGGGAATAAGTGTATCTTTATAAGGTACCCTGACTACTCTACGAGAAATGTATTTGTCGGTAAATAACCTGATGGAACATTTTTTAAATTAAGTCAAGACGTGAATTTCATCGATGATGAATTTTCAATCAGAGGTATGGTTGATAGGAGTTTGGAACTCCAAGAAGTTATGGATCAAGAGAAAGCCATTTCAAGAATCCTAGCTAAGAATGAGGGAATTTCTCAACCTCCTAGGAACAGTGGGGGTGACTTGGCTCCAAGTAGTAACACACCACTTGTTGGTCATTCACAATAGCCTTTACCATATAGAAGCTCACAAGAAATGTTCCCCATCGTCAATTTGAAATTAAGGAGAAAACTTTCATGGTGGCTCTACAAGATGATGATGAGCCTAAGACTATTCCATAGACTCTCTCATCTTCTATTAAAGATGGGTGGATGAAAGCTCTAAATGATGATATAGAGTGTATGAGGACTAATCAGATATGGGATTTGGTAGACCTTCAGCTAGGGAGGAATGCCATTGGGACCCAATGGGTTCTAAAGATCAAGCACAAAGTGGATGAGTCATAAGAGAGGTACGAAGCTCGTCTCATAGAGAAATTATATGCCCAACAATAGGGTGTAGACTATGAGGAAAAACTTTCTCTATAAGTAAGTTTTACCTCAATTCGCCTAATTCTAGCCATAGTAACATATTTGGATTTGGCGCTCTATTAGATGGACGCTAAGACGACTAGAGCTCCAAATCCAAATATGTTACTATGGCTAGAATTAGGCGAATTGAGGTAAAACTTACTTATGGAGAAAATTCATCTTAACGTCCATCTAATAGAGCTCCAACTCCAAATATGTTATTGTGGTAGAATTAAGATGACTTTTCTCAATAGAGAACTAAATAAAGAGATCTATATGGATCAACCCACGAGCTTTGTGGTCAAAGGTCAATAGTGCAAAGTGTGCAAGCTCAAGCGATCTATATATGTCCTAACGAGCAACCATCTAGACAGTGGTATCTCAGATTCCATTTAGTCATTCCCTCGAATGAGTTTACAATGATCGTAAAATACCACTGTGTCTATCTAAAATGATCCAAAAAGTGTTTCATACTGTTGTCATTGTACGTTGAGAAAAGGATGATTGTTGCCACTAAGGAATGGTTGTCCCTCAACTTTAAGATGAAAGACATCAGTGAAGTAGAATACATTTTGGGGTTTAAGATGAATAGAGATCATTCAAAGAGACTTTTATGTTTGTCTCAACAAACTTACATGAAGAAGGTTCTTGAGCGCTTCTAAGTGATTAATTGTAAACCCATTGATACCCTACAGCCAAAGACGAGAGCTTATGCCAAGAGATGCATCACAAGACTCCAAGCGATAGAGGGAAGATGACCCGTGTTCCCTACGCTAGCACTATTGGCAGCTTGATGCACGCAATGATGTGTACTCGACTAGGCATATGCGATGTTGTTGGCTTGGTCAGCAGATTCCAATCTTGCCTGGACTAGCCCATTTTAAAGTAGGCAAGAGGATTTTGAGATATCTCAAAGCAATTGCAAACTATGTATTGTGCTATTAGGATCCAGATTTGTAGCTAAAAGGTTGCAACAATGTTAATTGGGGTAATGGCCTAAATCAACGCAAATCAACAACAGATATGTTTTTTTTTTTGCTGAACCATGGCTCCATTACATGAAGTAGCAAGAAACAATCCTATGTAGCCTTATGCACCATGGAGGCAGAGTATATAGAATGTTCAGTAGCAATTCAGGAGGTTGTTTGGCCGAGGAGGTTCCTTTTAGCACCTAGACCTCGGTGTGAATACTTATGATCCGGTAGTTATTTTTGCAACAACATGATTGCTCTCACATATGTTAAGGACTCAAAGTGTGAGGCTCAGCCCAAGCCTAGGCCCAAAACCATTATACCCAACCTGACTAAGTGCTAAACACACCGTTTTGGACCCCTAGGATTTGGTTTCCTTTTCTTTCCACTATCATGATATCTCTCTCTCTCTCTCTCTCTCTCTCTCTCTCTATTCTCTCCTCCTACTCGCAACCCCTACCCCCAATGCCTCTCAACGTGAAGATGGTGTTTTGTGTGTGCGCCTTATGGAGGGAAGCTGCAATTGTCTGTGATGGTGTTTTGTGTGGTCGTGTGTCTTGTAGAGGGAAGTTGTGATTTTCTCTAATGGTGTTATGTGTGGACATGTGCCTTGTGGGAAGTTGTGAAATTGTTGTCATTTTTCTGTTGAATGAAAATAGTGTTGTGTAACTCTTGTTTAACTATTGTTGTTGTCAAGTTATGTTGTTGGGATTTTCACCCATTCACACTATCTTTCAGTTGTGAAAGGGTTGTTGGAACTTTCCACATTTGCACTAGTTTACAACTTATGAATGTGTGCTAGAAATTCTCACCCTTACCCTTAATTATAACTTGGGAGTGCTTACTGAGAATTCTACACGTGCACTATTCTTCATCCCTTGAGTTGTCGCTGAGCAACAATGGGCTTGGGCGATACGGTAATGCTCTCAGATCAAAGTTGTGGCTTCTCTAATGGCAAAGGCCCGAGGACATCTCATCAAGGACGAGGCATGAAACCAAGCTTCGTTCATAATGAAGTCACATTCACGGTCGTTATCCGTGGTGTGTCGAAGGGAGACATGGGGTGTGGATGGTCCACTTATGGGAGACCATGTTTAATAAAATGAATATTTTGAAAAATGGGATTTTGGGATGTGTAACAACTTGCATAGGAATTTCTATTGAGTACTTGAGTTTTGTTACTCAATAATTTTATGGATGACATTGACAATTATTAATTTATGTTTGCATAGTTCCATTTTCACTCTCATGCATTTTTTAGTGTTAGTCATTGTTTCACTTGCAGAGACTTTTCAAAATCTTACCGTGGTAGTCTCATTCCTCTTAACTGTAGATTTTGATATAGGGGAAGATTGAGGATTTAGGGCTTTTCCCCCACAGTGTTAAGTTGATATGTTTGAAATATTTAAAAAAAAAAATGATTGACTGTAATTATTCTTTTGAATATGGTTGGAGAGTTTTGACTTATGGATAATATTGGGGTTGTGTTGTATTTAGATTTTCTGGTACTGTTATTTTGACTTTATAATTATCCTTTTTACTTTCTACTGTAAATTAACTGTACACTTTTTACTGTGCATGTTAGCACACACTTTGTTATCACAACATGCATGCGAGGGGTGCATGACCCAAGATGACAACATCCCGACGTCATGGCTTCCACCAAATCACAAGCGGGACTTGAGGGCGTTAAAAAAAATATTATGAAAGAACCAAATACATTGATGTCCGATACCACTACATTAGAGACATAGTGGCACATAAGGAAGTAGCCTTGAAATATATTTCTATGAGTCACGTGGTTGCTGATCTCCTGACAAAGTCCACAGTGAAAGACGCTTCTTTTGGCTCATGTTAGGAGTTTAAGTTTGGGTAGACTCTAATTATATTTTTTTTAGTTGACAAAGTAATGTAAACTTTCCTTTGAGATAATAATACAATATGATACCTTTTTCAATTAGTCTTTATCATATGGCATGACTTGTACAACACATACACAAGGTATATCAGCAGGCCTAAATCGGTCACTCACACGAGCAACTGCCTATGGCCCTACAAAAGGGTTGCGATCAGATATGAGACATTGTGCCTGGTAGTACTTGTCCGGAAAGAAATAAGTTACATGACACAAAATATATGTCAGCTTAGTGACAGCTAAGATAAGATTCATCATATTCAAGAGGATCGTGCATGGACATGCCACAATCCATGTAGCCTATAGTTAGCCAGATGTGGGACCCTCTTTGGTGCTTGGGAAGCGATCAAATAAATTAAACAAACTCGAGGTAGACACATAAATTTTCCAAATATAATCATTTTCTTGAATGATTTGACCGTGAATTTTCTTCCTGTGCTTTGAACTAGGGTACAAAGCTAGCGTTATTATCTCTCCAAAACAGTATTCCCTCTTCAAAAGATCACATCTAGATTGTGAGTGGTTTGAGTGTCTCTAATTTATCTATATATGTAACACACTCATCTATCGGGTTAAGAAGAACTTGGATTGATTGGAGACGTGTACACTAGATTTACTTGTGAAACAACTAAAAAAACCGACCTTGAAGTATTTTTCCTTCCACTGTGAATTTTTTATGAGATCTATATATATAGTGAGGGAGAGAAACATCAATATGCTTATAGCTAGGGAGACGTTCTAGGATGCATCCAATTTTTTCGGGGACCAATTCTTATTAAATGTGCTTTCCCGGCCATGACCACGAACAGATCTTATCTATAGAAACCAACTTACGTCATAAAATAAAATTGTTCAGAATTCAGTACCGATGAAAGACCTGTGCGTTCCTGTAAATGTCACCTTGTGGAACATAATCGGGATCTTCGTGAGCTAATGTAAAGTTGCCTTGCCTTGCGGATTGTCTTATTAAAGTCCTAGCCTTAGCAAGACCTGCTTCAAGTTTTTCATCTCTCGTCATGGTTCTTTCGTCCTACAAGAATTGGTATGGTACACGTGAGGCACATCTATCTAGCTAATCTAAACACAATTACATAAACGCAAAGCAATAATTTTTATAAAGGTAGAAATGGTAATGTGATATAGCCTTGGCCCCATCATGAACATTGAAGATCGCAAACATATATTGGAAAAAGATAAACAAATTAAACGCGAGAGGAAGATTTTACAAAGTATGAGGGGGATGTTCGAGCGCTTGGAGATGAAGAAGCTGGATCGGGTTTAGAAGAAGTAACCCCGAGACTAGTAGTCCATGTCCGGCCTGGACGTGATGATAAATAAGACCAAGAGAGTTCTTTGGAACCCAGCTTGCTTCTAACCACCACAGAAACTACTGCGAAGGAAATCACAGCAGACACAATAACATCAGTATATCTTCTCATCTAGATCAATCTCTCTCTCTCTCTCTCTCTCTCTATAAGAATATGTGGCTAGCACAAATGAGTAACAGAAATATATTGGCCTCACTGGCAACATCTTTTATGGGTCTGCCAACAAGTGTACTCTTTAAGGCAATTCTTAAGGACGAGGATAATGACATTGAATATGAATTCAACCAAAAAAATCGTTCTAAAAAATAGTGCATGCAGGAAAATTCCCATGAAGAGAGCCAAAAGGGTAAATTGGTACTGTATTATAACCAAGATATATAATTCGCTTTAAAAGGCTAAAAAAAAATGCTTTACCTAAAAAATTTTACACATTTGACAAAAACGAAAAATATGAGATTATTTCCATGATCACCAAGCTCCTTACAAGATCCTATTCTAAGGTACATAATTCCTAGAACGGATGCGAAAGTTATTTTATATGTTAGTTGTTGGGTTTTTTTTTTTAATAAATATTAGTTGTAACATTTATTTTAATGTCTACTAATGGTGATTTTAAAATTCATTTAGCCATGAATTTTCTTAAAAGTAGCTGAAACTCTTCTCTCAACTGCTTTCCGTTTCTAGAAAGCGAGTGAGGTGAAGTCGTTAGTCATCTTCCTCTTTGGAGAAAGAGAGGATTTCTTTGCTTGCAATTGTGAGCAGAGTAATGCGACGGAGGATATGGAGGAGGTTTGGAGGAGGCTGAAGTTGAACGATGAAGAGGAGATTCTGATTGAAGTGCAGAAGAATACGTTAGGGTTGACGAAAGCAAAGGGCGAAAGGTGTTTGGTTGGGAAGGTGTTATTGGATCGTAGGATTGGAAGGAAGGTAGTCAGATTGATGATGGGGAAGGTGTGGAAGGTAGGAAAACCACTAGAATTTCATGACATTGGGAGTAATTGTTTTGTCATTACGTTCGTAAATCGCGGAGATAAGATGAGAGTTCTTAGTGGTTGTTCATGGTTGTTTGACAACCATCTGTTTGTTCTAAAGGATTTTGATGTGGAAATGCAGCCTAATAAGATTGATTTTGACCATGCATGTCTTTGGATACAAATGTTGAACTTACCTCTGAGTTACATGAACAAGGAAATGGAAGAGTTAATCGGGAGATCAATGGGGGAGGTGATGGAGGTAGATGTACAGGAAGATGGCTTGGCCTGGGGAAGGTGCTTAAGGATGAGGGTGGAGTGCGATCTTAGAAGGCCTTTAGCCCGAGGAAGAACTATTGCTGTGGATGGGAAGACTAGTTGGGTGCCATTCTAGTATAAGAAGTTGCCTAGACTGTGTTTCAATTGTGGGAGGATTGTTCATGATAAGGAGGGTTGTAAGGAGAGGGATGGGAGCTCGGATCAGTATGGCGTTTGGTTGAGAGCTTTACCTCAAATGAGGAAAGGTTTTACTAGAAGCAAAGATCAGAGAGGGAGTGATCATTATGAGCAAAGATCAAGATCTGATAACATGGAGAAGGGAGTAGAGTTAGAAGGGGGAGGGATGGAGGATGGGATAGGGAAAGAAGGGGAGGAGTCGAATGAAGGACTGAAAGTGCAACCTCAAGTGATGTTGTCTGTGATGAATGAGGAGAGGTCAAATACTTATGCAGAAAGGAAGGAGATCCATAATGTTGAGGTTGAAAGTACATAGGTAACTGAGTACGTCTAATCAAGATATATATCATGCATGTAATTGAGTTTTCCAGCTGATCATGATGTGGAATTGACGAGGATGAACGGGCCAAGGGATAAAGTGTTCGAGTGGTTCGTTGGACCCCTATTAGTCATAAAAGAGCAATTAAAGAGACTCCATTTAGATGAAATTGAGGAAAACTGCCTGAGAGAGCTTTTTATTAGATGCAGAAACGAAAAGCCCGAGGAGTGGGATGGCACTGAATTTGCTTCGAGTGACATAGTTAGAAGGGCACAGTTGCAATCCATAATTAGAAGGTATAGTTATTTATCATGTTATCTTCATGTCTTCTACATTAAAAATAAATTAATTAATATATCCCGTGGGCATGCAATTGAAAATTAATTAATTAATTAATTTTATCCACTAATTACTCCAGAGAAGACTCATGACTTTAGCCCTTTTACTACTTCAATATCGGTGCATGCATATTCCTGGAACAAAAAGGGTCCTGGCCGGGCCTTAATTTTCTAATATATATTCTCCTTATAACTAATGTAATAGCGCCCATGAGACTCATTTTGTTTTCCTCCCCCCTCCTTTCCCTTTCCTCTTTTCGTTAGACTACAGGGAATTGTAGCTTCAATGTCCCGGATACCAACTTTCCGACGTCGCTTTAGGAATTTGGTGAAGTTGCTTTACATAGAAAAACTTCAGGCTAGTGCTTCAGCTAATCATATGCGGGAAATCTTAAAAGACAGCAGGAGCTGCATTCAAAGTGAAGACGAGAAAGGTTCAGATGATACTCTAAACAAAGAACATAGGACCTATGACAATGGAAATGTAGTATAAATCATGAGCTTGTAAAATTACATCTTCCAAAGAATAACAGCCATGGTATGAAGGGACATGTGCTCTTTCGTATATCCATTGATGCACGAGCTTCTGTACTACGTTCACAGAGATTTCATAATAGTGAAGCTCACAAACTTATATAACTGTATGTTAGATCCAGGGGCGGAATTGCATAATGGGGGCGGTAGTTTTAAAAATTAGTCTTATATGTTGTATAATTACAATTTCTAGTGTAAATAATCTTAAAATATTTAAGATTCCCCCCCCCCCCCCCCCAAAAAAAAAAAAACACTCAAACACACAGTATATCACTCAATCTTGAACAACTTGGTTAGATCTCAATCTTGTGACTATTTAATCAATCAAATACTTGAAGTAAATAAATTTACATAACACAACGATTGGTTACGAAGTGAAACTCTTTGAATAACTCCTCAAAGGTAAAATCTTACGGAGCAGCCAAATCCAGAAAAATCAATTTTATTATTTGAAAATCAAATTATAAGTAAGTTCTCAATTACAACAACTTTGACAACTAACTCTCTTACTTGACCAGACAAATAACCCATTTGTCTCTACCGCAGTAGCAACCAGAACCTCTGGCGATCTTCAAATATTGTCTTTTCTCCTGGAATTCTAGTGGCTGAAATCCAACGATCCTCCAACTTGGAGCACGATCACACTCAATGAGAGATGAAAAACAGGAAGAAGATTCTCAAGTAAATTTTCTCTCTTAAGCACATGGAATATCCTCTCTGTATTTCCTCGCCAAAAACTCATTACTTCATTAATAAACCGAATCCCTTTAAATATAAATTCTGGAAAGAGTTCCAATTGAGGTAGAACTCTGCTGACGAATTAAGTCTGTCGCGAAGACATCTCCTAATGAATTGCTAACATCGTGATAACTTTTCACTGCAGTAACTGATTTCAGTTCAGTTTCTATTAAGTGCAGATCCTTATGGACTCGATTTTCACGTAACTGACTTATCTAAACAAACTCTATGACTCCTAGATAAACTTAATATTATTATAGATAATGTCAATAAATATTTTACATTCATCTACAATTACAAACACAATGATAGGATAAACCTTATCATTATAGTCACCTAGTCCTAGCCAAAATCTTGTATTTACAATCTTCCCCTTTGGCAGATTGGTGACAAAACCAGCATGATGAATATAAATTCCCTATAACCATTTCAAACAGCAGACCAAGGAAAACGTAAGCAGAAATTTCTGAACAATCATGATTCACTTAACAACATTGCCAAGGTTAAACAAGTTCTACGTATCATGAGAATGAAACATAACCCAATGAACAAAACATATTGTCTAAATTATATTGCAAAAAAAAAAAAAAAAAATTGAGAATAAAAGATAACAATGATAGATTTTCTATTGTTGTAACACCCCAAACCCGGGTGGCTTGGAGAATTACTACTTGTCACTCATAAACATGTCTCCCAACACATCCAAAGAATAATCTCCAAAAACTTCATAAATGAAATCAATCTCATATCTTCTCAATAATCTCATTACAAATTCTACACAATCTTTAATGCAATGATAATAAATCAAAGGGGCCCATAACCTCCCGGTAGACATAACAGACCAACTAAATATTTCATAAATCTTACTAAACTCAAGACATAAATAAAACTCAAAGACATTAAGACTAAGAACACCAGAAGTCCTTCTTCTACCAACATCTCCTCAGCTTAAACATAAACAGCATTCTAATCCAGGTCCTCATTTGGACTCACCGCATCATCTGAAAAATATTATAATGATAGGGGGTGAGTTATCAACAACTCAGTAAGCAGAAATCATATGCTAGCGTGCAAACATGAGCATTTATAAGGTAGAGTATGCAGAACAAAATATTTTCCAGAGTTATCAGGCAGAACAGATCATATTTTCAAAAATAACAGAGCGATGGTTTTAAGACAAGTAAAACCCATAGTACTTTGGCATAACATAAACTGAGTATCATCATCAGATCCAAACAGAGCATCAAACAGAGCAGAGACCATGTTTCACCCCCGTGGTAGGGTTGTGCTAACCCCGATGACCAAACCAGGCAGAGACAGAGGTGAAATCTTTCCTTTATTCTTCTCGGAGTCCCGAGTGTGCACACAGGAAAGACCACAATAAAACCACTTTGTTTTCAAAGTGGGTGAACTCAGAGACAGAGAAGTTGGTACCAACCCAAACAGAGCAGAGCATAACAGAGCAGAGCAGAGCAAAGCAGAGACAGAGTCAGATACGAAAACCAGTACACCATGCCAAAGGTTTTCAGATGTTATATCAAAATAATACAAAGTATCAAAACAGAATCAGACAGTTTACACACACTAAACACAAAATCCAGAATATCTTTTCAAATAAATGCACAACTTTTCATATTCTCAATATCGCTCATTTTTCAGATTTCAGAAATCACATGACAGAATTTAGCTCATGTCTACACAATGCATGTCAGAACATATTTTTCTCTTTTTCGTACAGATTTCATGAGTATGCAAATAAATGACCGAGGTTGGTTTTGTTTTTCCCAAGTTTTCATTTCACCACAAAAATATGCAAAGTTTTCAGAAAATCAACCTCAGTCTCAAATAATTCGTGTAAAGCCTAGCATAGGAACCCTGCTTACCTGACTCCTACAGCATATTATCTATACCTTTAAATTGACCTCTATCGATCTCGTCGCCTATTCATAAAAAATATATATAAACTAAGTATTAAAAGATAATAACACAACCTCCATCTAAATAATTAAAACCCACAATTCCAAACCATTTTATAGCAAAAATAGTTTACTAAGTCAACCAAGTAGTAATCTGGACAGTCCTAAATTCAATCCAGAATATCATATACTAATCTTAATATTTACTAAAACACTCTCCAAAGTCAATGTCCAACACCAATAATCAAAAATTCTAAGACCATTCTAATACAAAGTGTTGGCTTACTCACTTAAATGACCAAGAACTAGGAATCACAAGCCACGAAAGCCCAAGAACTGACGAAATGCAAACCCAACTCACGGCAACAACAAACTGCAGAAATGAGGATAAAATCAAAATAAATTCGAAGAGGAAACTGCAAGAGTACGCTACAGCAAAAGAGAAATTCTAGCAAAAGTTTCAATGCCTACCAGAAACACATCAACCCGAAGTACCCACCACGCACAACACCCAAACTCACATAACGCAACCCAACCTCACGGCCAAAACAGAAACTGCAGAAAACGAAATGGTGAGAGGATCGGCTGAGAGGATGCATTAAATTAGAGTCTTGTTGCAGCACAACAAAAATATGGAAGGAGAAGAGATTATACCTGAAGATGAAATCTTGAACAGGAGGAAGAGAACCAACGGAAAAGCTGGAGAGATGCGAGAGGGAATCCTGTGCTCTGCTGCAAAGTGAGGAATTGATTTAAGTGAAGATTGAAATGGGGAGTTATGGGTATGAGTTTCGGAAGCCACAAAATAACGCCACAACAAGGAATAAAAATGAAACCGAAAAAGAGAAAGGAGAGACGTGCGAGAGAGAGGAGTGCGGAAGAAACTGAACTGAAGCAGAGAAATGCGGAAAGAAAGGAGAGAAAGAAACGGAAGTTGAAGAAGAAACACTCACCTCCAAAAACGACGTCGTTCGGGACCCTTACTAAACACTAAAATGGCTGGGCCATTTTCAATCCAGGTCCGAGCCACTTGATGAAGAAACTGGGCCTTACATCCTCCTCCCCTTACAAGAATTCCGTCCTCGGAATTCGCTACAAGCTATAATAATTTCCTTCAAACAAGTGAGGATACTTTACCCGCATCTCTTCCTCGAATTCCCAAGATGCTTCATTGATAGCATGATTATTCCACAATACTTTAACTAAAGAAATAGTTCAATTCCGCAACACTTGCTCTTTCCTGTCCAGAATCCGCAATGGTTCCTCGGTGTAGGTCATGTCTTCTTGAATCTGCAAGGGTTCATGATCTATGACGTGAGTGGGGTCATGGATATACTTCCTCAACATGGACACATGGAACACATTATGCACTCCCGAGAACGCCGGTGGTAGAGCCACCCTATACGCCACTGGTCCAATCCGATCAAGAATCTCAAACGGTCCAATGTATCTAGGGCTCAACTTACCTTTCTTTCTGAATCTCATAACTCCTTTCATTGGTGAAATTTTCAAGAATACCTTATCTCCCATCACAAACTCTAACTGACGGCAGCGTTTATCTGCATAGCTCTTATGTCGGCTTTGAGCTGCTTTCATTCTAGCCCGAATGATATCTATCTTTTCTGTGGTCTGCTGAATAATCTCTAGCCCTAGAAGTTTTCTTTCACCTACTTCATCCCAATACAATGGAGACCTACATCTCCTGCCATACAAAACCTCATAAGGTGCCATCCCAATGCTAGCCTGGAAACTATTATTATATGCAAACTCAACCAATGGTAAATGTTGCATCCAAGATCCCTTGAAATCCATCAAGCATGCCCTCAACATGTCTTCTAAAATCTGAATAGTTCTTTCTGACTGTCCATCTGTCTGAGGGTGAAAAGCAGTACTGAAACTTAACTGAGTACCTATTGCCTCTTGTAAGCTTCGCCAGAACTTAGAGGTAAAACGAGGATCTCTATCCGACACAATAGATACCGATACTCCATGCAACCTCACTATCTCCCATACATACAGTTCAACTAATTTCTCCAGTTTATAAGAAAATTTAATGGGCACAAAATGGGCGGTCTTCGTTAAGCGATCCACAATCACCCATATTGCATCTTGTCCACTTACGGTCCTTGGTAGACCTGTCACGAAATCCATGGAGTCCCATTTCCACTCTGGAATCTGAAGTGGCTGTAATAATCCTGCAGGTCTCTGATGTTCTGCCTTCACTTGTTGGCAAGTCAGGCATTGTTCTACAAATTTAACAATTTCTCTTTTCATGCCATTCCACCAAAAGGACTCTCTCAAATCCTGATACATCTTGGTACTCCCTGGGTGAACAGTGTACAAAGAACGGTGTGCCTCTTCAAGAATTAACCTTTTTAGTTCATCATCAGCAAGTACGCATACTGTACCCCTAAACCTCAAAACTCCATCCTTGGAAACACAAAAATCAGGTTTGTCCCCGTTTCCGATCCCTTCCATTAGCTTCACCAACTTTGAGTCCACTTTCTGAGCAGCTTTGATTCTATCTATCAAAGCAGGTTGAACCACTAAACTGGCCATAACAGCATTTGTATCACTAGAAAGGACTTCAATACCGGCTCTTTCTAAATCCATCAACAACCTATGCTGAGTGGTAATGGCTGCAACTGTCGGTCCGATTGACTTCCTACTCAGAGCGTCGGCTACTACATTAGCTTTGCCTGGGTGATAATTAATGGTGCAATCATAATCCTTGATCAACTCAAGCCACCTCCTTTGTCTCATGTTTAATTCTTTTTGGGTAAAGAAATACTTCAAACTCTTGTGATCCGTATAAATTTCGCACTTTTCCCCATACAAGTAATGTCTCCAAAGCTTGAGTGCAAAAATGACTGCCGCGAGTTCCAGATCATGAGTGGGGTAATTCTGCTCATACACTTTCAATTGGCGTGAGGCGTAAGCTATAACCTTCCCATGTTGCATCAATACACACCCCAAACCAAGCCTAGAAGCATCGCTATAGACAACAAATCCGCCTCTAGCTGTGGGAACTGTTAACACCGGAGCTGTCACTAATCTCTGTTTCAACTCTTGGAAACTTTCTTCACACTTTGCTGTCCATTCAAACTTATTATTTTTCCTGGTGAGTGCAGTGAGAGGAACTGCTATCTTGGAAAACCCATCAATGAATCGACGGTAATACCCCGCCAATCCCAAGAAGCTTCTAACCTCATGAACATTCCTCGGTGCCGACCAATTAACCACTGCTTCCACTTTCCCTGGGTCTACTGAAATTCCATCCTTCGAAACTACATGTCCCAGAAACGTGATTGAATCAAGCCAAAATTCACACTTCTTCAACTTAGCAAACAGCTGCTTGTCTCTGAGTGTCCCAAGTACCAACTTCAAATGTTCTTCATGCTCGGTCTCGCTTTTGGAGTATATCAGTATATCATCAATAAAGACAACCACAAACTTATCCAAAAACTCATGAAACACCCTGTTCATCAAGTCCATGAATACTGCTGGGGCGTTAGTCAGGCCAAAAGGCATGACCAAAAACTCATAATGGCCATATCGGGTTCTGAACGTCGTCTTAGCCACGTCTTCAGCTCTGATCTTCAACTGATGGTAGCCCGATCGAAGGTCAATTTTTGAAAATACTTGAGCACCCTGGAGTTGATCAAACAAATCTTCTATACGGGGTAGCGGGTACTTATTCTTTATGGTCACCCGATTAAGTTCCCTGTAATCGATACACATTCTCATCGATCCATCCTTCTTCTTCACAAAAAGGACTGGCGCTCCCCAAGGTGAAACACTGGGCCTGATGAAACCCTTATCTAGCAAATCTTGCAACTGCTCTTTGAGCTCCGCTAATTCAGACGGCGCCATGCGATAAGGTGCCTTCGAAAGGGGTGTCGTGCCTGGAACTAACTCAATAGCAAACTCTACCTCCCACTCGGGTGGAAGTCCTGATAAATCTTCAGGGAAGACCTCTGGATAATCTCTCACAACAGGTGTCTGTTCCAACTTCACTTCCCCCTTTAGTGCTTCTACCACACAGGCTAGGAATCCCTGACAACCATCACGCAACAGTTTTCCAACCTGAATGGCAGAAATGATGGGTGGAGCCAACCTCACTTTCGACCCTGTGAACCGAAATTCACCTTCATTAGGGGGTCTGAATACCACTTCCTTTTTAGCACAATCAATACTGGCGCGGTAGGAAGCCAGCCAATCCATACCCAAAATCACATCAAACCCAACCATGTGGAAAACTATTAAATCTGCTGGCATCAATCTTCCCTCTATAGAAAGAGGGCATCCAGGTAACATCTCACTACAGACTACAGAATTCCCTGTTGGGGTCGCAACCACTAACATGTTCCTCAACCTTTCAGCATCTAAAGTGCAAAATTTAGAGTACGTCATGGAAACAAAAGAATGTGTCACTCCCGAGTCAAATAACACAACAGCATTATTAGAAAACAAAGAAAGAGTACCTGTGATCACATTCGAACTCATCCATGAACCAAGAATATTCAAAGTCTTAACCAGAATCAATCAAAAGAAATAATAGAAAATATAAATCCTTAAAGCAAAACAAAAGAGTCATACCAGTGATCACGTCATTCCTACCCTCAACCTCTCCAGGTGTCAGTGCAAAAACTCGAGCAGGCGCAGTAGGGCGTTGATTGCTGCCCCGAGCTGATACTTCATTCCTCTGAGGTGGTGGTATGAACGTCTGGTTGCTTCTATTTTGCATTGGGCAGTCCCTGATGTAGTGTCCTGATTTGCCACAACGGAAACACAATCCCGCCCCTTTTCTGCACTCTCCGGAGTGCACTTGATTGCATGTCCTACACTGGTAGGGCTGTTGATTACTCTGAACCGGCCTTTTTCCCGAACTACTACCTTCATTCCTCCTTTTCCACGGTCCCTGGTCCATGCCAGACTGGTACCCAGTAGGAGTAGTCCTTTTCCTCTGTTCGTGCAACGCAGCACTTCTTTGAAGGGTTCTTTCAAAAACTGTTGCTTTATTCACCAATTTTGAGAAGTTCCGAATCTGGAAACCCACCACATGCACATACAGTTTCTCATTCAGTCCTTGCTCAAATTTGCATGCCTTCTTTTCCTCATCGGGAATCAGATAAGTAGCAAAACGGGATAACTCAATAAACCTAGCAGCATACTGATGAACCGTCATTGTTCCCTGAACCAAGGTGGCAAATTCCATAGCCTTATCCTCACGGAATGAGCTAGGGAAAAAGCGCTCAAGAAAAATCTGCTTGAAGTGCAGCCAACTGACTATCTCTGTCCCCTCAGCTTCCCTGATAGATCTTTAAGAGATCCACCACCTCTTCGCTTCCCCAGTAAGCTTGAATGTGGCGTACGCCACTTTTTGCTCCTCAGTACAGGTTAGGACTCGCAAAATCTCCTCAATGTCCTGAATCCAATCCTTTGCCAGAGTTGGATCGCCTCTCCCATCAAATAAAGGAGGGTGCATTCGATTGAATTGCTCTACAGTACAACCCCTTCATTGAAGTTACACTGGCGACCCGCGGGATTCTGCACAAGGTCATCAATTAATTGATGTGCAGCCGCTCGCAGTACTTCGGAAGCACTCGGGTTTGCTTCCCTTTCATTCTCATTCGCATTCAGATCCGACATGCTTCGTTCTCTACGACGAGGTGGCATCCTGACAAAATAACTAGAATTTTTAATAATCGCTTCAAAAATAGAGCTTATAAGAACATAGAAAAATTAGTGGTATTGGTAAAAACAAAACGTATATATTATAATTCAAAAATTATAAGAATACCTATAACGGAGAAAAGAGAAGTACATATAACCGTAGCAATAATCAATCTCCACAAACTAAAACTTTAACCCATTTAACTATTTATGAAAGCTCCGTTATTAAACTAAACCTTAATCAACATGAACTTAGTTCATAGACCTGTGAAATACCACACCTCATGGCTATTCCTAAAGCCTGCGAATTCTAAGACTTTCACTTCAACCATATTCAATCCTTTAGTTCGCTTTACTACCACAATAAATCTGAAAATGATTTCTTAAACACTATCTATACTCTAAAATCTTTACATCCTATGAACCCACAGAAATCTAAACCTCCAAGGTTTATAGTATGCAGAATTCAAACATGTCTCTGATACCAAATGTAACACCCCAAACCTGGGTGGCTTGGAGAATTACTACTTGTCACTCATAAACATGTCTCCCAACACATCCAAAGAATAATCTCCAAAAACTTCATAAATGAAATCAATCTCATATCTTCTCAATAATCTCATTACAAATTCCACACAATCTTTAATGCAATAATAATAAATCAAAGGGGTCCATAACCTCCCGGTAGACATAACAGACCAACTAAATATTTCATAAATCTTACTAAACTCAAGACATAAATAAAACTCAAAGACATTAAGACTAAGAACACCAGAAGTCCTTCTTCTACCAACATCTCCTAAGCTTAAACATAAACAGCATTCTAATCCAGGTCCTCATTTGGACTCACCGCATCATCTGAAAAATATTATAATGATAGGGGGTGAGTTATCAACAACTCAGTAAGCAGAAATCATATGCTAGCGTGCAAACATGAGCATTTATAAGGTAGAGTATGCAGAACAAAATATTTTCCAGAGTTATCACGCAGAACAGATCATATTTTCAAAAATAACAGAGCGATGGTTTTAAGACAAGTAAAACCCATAGTACTTTGGCATAACATAAACTGAGTATCATCATCAGATCCAAACAGAGCATCAAACAGAGCAGAGACCATGTTTCACCCCCGTGGTAGGGTTGTGCTAACCCCGGTGGCCAAACCAGGCAGAGACAGAGGTGAAATCTTTCCTTTATTCTTCTCGGAGCCCCGAGTGTGCACACAGGAAAGACCACAATAAAACCACTTTGTTTCCAAAGTGGGTGAACTCAGAGACAGAGAAGTTGGTACCAACCCAAACAGAGCAGAGCATAACAGAGCAAAGCAGAGACAGAGTCAGATACGAAAACCAGTACACCATGCCAAAGGTTTTCAGATGTTATATCAAAATAATACAGAGTATCAAAACAGAATCAGACAGTTTACACACACTGAACACAAAATCCAGAATATCTTTTCAAATAAATGCACAACTTTTCATATTCTCAATATCGCTCATTTTTCAGATTTCAGAAATCACATGACAGAATTTAGCTCATGTCTACACAATGCATGTCAGAACATATTTTTCTCTTTTTCGTATAGATTTCATGAGTATGCAAATAAACGACCGAGGTTGGTTTTGTTTTTCTCAAGTTTTCATTTCACCACAAAAATATGCAAAGTTTTCAAAAAATCAACCTCAGTCTCAAATAATTCGTGTAAGGCCTAGCATAGGAACCCTGCTTACCTGACTCCTACAGCGTATTATCTATACCTTGAAATTGACCTCTATCGATCTCATCGCCTATTCATAAAAAATATATATAAACTAAGTATTAAAAGATAATAACACAACCTCCATCTAAATAATTAAAACCCACAATTCCAAACCATTTTATAGCAAAAATAGTTTACTAAGTCAACCAAGTAGTAATCCGGACAGTCCTAAATTCAATCCAGAATATCATATACTAATCTTAATATTTACTAAAACAGCCTCCAAAGTCAATGTCCAACACCAATAATCAAAAATTCTAAGACCATTCTAATACAAAGTGTTGGCTTACTCACTTAAATGACCAAGAACTAGGAATCACAAGCCACGAAAGCCCAAGAACTGACGAAATGCAAACCCAACTCACGGCAACAACAAACTGCAGAAATGAGGATAAAATCAAAATAAATTCGAAGGGGAAACTGCATGAGTACGCTACAGCAAAAGAGAAATTCCAGCAAAGGCTTCAATGCCTACCCGAAACACACCAACCCGAAGTACCCACCACGCACAACACCCAGACTCACAAAACGCAACCCAACCTCACGGCCAAAACAGAAACTGCAGAAAATGAAATGGAGAGAGGATCGGCTGAGAGGATGCATTAAATTAGAGTCTTGTTGCAGCACAACAAAAATATGGAAGGAGAAGAGGTTATACCTGAAGATGAAATCTTGAACAGGAGGAAGAGAACCAACGGAAAAGCTGGAGAGATGCGAGAGGGAATCTCGTGCCCTGCTGCAAAGTGAGGAATTGATTTAAGTGAAAGCTGAAATGGGGAGTTATGGGTATGAGTTTCGGAAGCCACAAAATAACGCCACCACAAGGAATAAAAATGAAACCGAAAAAGAGAAAGGAGAGACGTGCGAGAGAGAGGAGTGCGGAAGAAACTGAACTGAAGTAGAGAAATGCGGAAATAAAGGAGAGAAAGAAATGGAAGTTGAAGAAGAAACACTCACCTCCAAAAACGACGTCGTTCGAGACCCTTACTAAACACTAAAATGGCTGGGCCATTTTCACGCCAGGTCCGGGCCACTTGATGAAGAAACTGGGCCTTACGGTTGTTGCTGTTGCTATGCTCTTGTTGCTCCCCCTCAACTTATGCTCCCCATTTTTGTCAGCAATCAGTAATGGGGTTTTATTGTTCTGCATCTGAACCAGTTACATTTTCCACTACTTGTTACATATCCAAAGAAAGCTGAACAAGTCTATCATTGGCTTGTATGCAATCAGAACGTACAACGGCTATTTGCTGCTCTAATTTGGACTGACTCGCCTCCCATTTAGCAGTGAATGCCTCAAACTTTTGGGACAAAAGAATGATCTACTCAAGAACTCGAGCAATAGGTATGGAAGACTCAGGAGGTGAAGAAGCAGACTCAGTGGTTGGATGTTTGTTCTTAGTAATCATTGCCTCAGACTTGACTATTGTAAGAGTTGAGATAGAACCAACCATCTTCATTGTAGGCTCATTGTTCCTAAGAGGGACTTTGGCTTTCATAGCCAATTTAGTGATCAAACTTCCAAAAGGCAGATTCAACTCTTTTTCCACGTGAGAATGATGAATAATGTCTATAACATGACGTAGGAAATCAATTGAGACCCCAGTAGCCAAAGCATACATGAAATAAGCTCTTTCTAGTGTGATTTCAGTGTGCCGCCTAATGGGCCAAAAGTTAGTGAGCACAATTTTTGCAAGCAGCCTAAATTGAGATAGCATATGATTTAGGGGAAGCCTATGTGTTTTAGTAGTCCACTTTGGGCGATCAGGGCCAACAAAAAGATTGCACATGGCAATCTTTGTGGGGACCCCATTCCCTTATAAGGATATAGCAATTCTTCTACCTCAGGAATATCAAAAAGCCCTCTAAGAACAGCTGGAGATACCTCAATTTGTATTCCCAGAACAATGGAGATAATATTATGATCATCAAGGTTGAAGTGTGCAATATTTGAATAAAATTTACGGACTACATCAACACAAGGTATGGGAGAGGAGTGAGTGAGTTTTTCCCAACCTCATTCAGTGTAAATATGACAGATGAGTTGAAAGTCATCCGTAGGAAAATCAATAATGCTTACCTCGTGTTCACCCAAAACAGGTCTTTGGCGAACATAGTTTTATATACAATCTCGGCTTCAACAATTGTGAAGTATTCGAATGTAGCACTTGATGGTACAATTATGGGTGGAGGAGGAGGAGGAGCTTATGACTCTCCTAGCTGCACTAGTTCTGGCCCAAATTCGTCCTTGCTTGAGGAGTTCTCAATTTTCTTTCTCTTTACTCTTTCCTTCAACCTCATATGAATCATTATGTCAACAAGATCAGTATAAAAATAGCCAAGATCAAAATTGAAGGAGTCCAATAACAATGAAGAACAAGACATTTTCAATCCCTCGATATTAATTCAACCTTCCACAAGGACTATAGCAAATAGACACAACTAAGGAGTGTGACTTGATTAAGGAATAAACACAAATGCTTAGTGGGCATTAGTTAAAAACCAAAATCAAGAATGCCACATCCCACCAAACATCATCCTCTATACATGCAAAATATAGATTCATGTAATCATATGAGTAAATGCATATATAACCCAACAACAATCCAAGCCCCAACTCCACATAACAAAACTCAACAACTCAATTTCCATATATATGCGTCGAACCCTAGAACTTGAAAAAGAGAGATTTTAATGAAGTAATCTTACTGTGATATAGACCAGTGGATCAAAATAATCAGACATGTTGCTTTATCAAAAAACGATGAATGAGATAAGGAAGGAATGAGAAGGGCTAAGGCTAGCATAAGGCAGTGTCGTGGGTCTGTGTATTGCGATGAGTGAGTAAGGTAGATATCGGGATGTAAAGGGGGTCTGGGTCTTAGTGGTCTAAGTGACTTAAGTCACTAATAGTTACATGTGTCGTGCACAGACTCTTAGCATAGAGTCCCACAGGGACTTATTTCATAAAAACAAAGACCACCTCTCATACTTCTACTCCAGAAGCACAAATGCCCAACGCTAACCCATACCAAAAAAAATAAAACCATCAAAATAATATAAAATATATTTTATATTTTTGCCATTTTATTTATTTTATATAAAATAAAATCTTTTTATATTTTTTTTTTAATTAAAAAAAAATGAGGCAAATAACATGTCTAGATGCATCCTAGTTCAAACACAGTGTTACTCACAAACAAAATTCAATAGAGTACACATTTTTATTTGCAACAATCACTATGGATGTTCACTCCTCATAAGATCATCAATGTCAAAGGTCATGTGAGTGTGTGAGTGAGCAAACCTTTATAGAATAGCAACTCTTTATTTCTTTTTCTCTTCAGTATATTTTTCATAATGTTATTCATACGTATTTTCTTCTTATAGATGCTCCCAAGAGATCATCACTCAACTCAAAAGTCAAACTTTATATTAGAGCCTAGATACATAAATATCTCCTCCAAACACTTGTTTGCACAACCCTTTTATATGTCCAGTTTTTGTTGCTCATCTTTTTCCACAATGATTAGAGCAACGATTCTTTCTATAAGGACTTAAGAGATAGATCCGTGTAAGGTGTTTGTCTTTTTTTGCAATGATTCAAAATCGACTTTTTCTATATGGATCAACCATTTGTGTTTGGCAAGGGGAGATCTCTTTATTTTTGTACTAAGTTCAACTAGTATTAGTCAATTCAAGTCATGCACTTTCTCTATGTTGAGCATCTCAATAAACAATATAGAACAATGGTGCATATATATAAGTTCCTCATAGTGCTTTATAAATGAATTTTGTCAAGATGACCCATAGGGTTGGTATGCACAAAACGAACAGCACAAAGTAGAGAGATACATAAGTTCAAGAATTTATTTTATGAGAACACATTGGCTCACAATTTTGACATGTCAACCATGCACTTCCCAAAAGTAACTTAGAATTACCCAAAAAAAAATTATATTGTATTTTTCTTTTTCTTTTTTCTTAAATAAAAAAATTGAAAATATAAATATAAATTAAAAACAGAAAAATAAAATGCATGTCCTAGACTAATAAAACATGCTACTCTCAGGGGCGAGAATTCAAGCAAATAAATGAAGGGATATCACACCTGTGGGCGAGCACTTTGCTCAGCACAAATTATATGCTCGGGAATGTTGCCCAATGGCCACGAGAGCTCACCGCATACAAGCTCACATAACATTCCAGGGGAACGTAAATATGAAGGTGGGATGGAAAAATGATCATAGGATGGGAAAATGAAGGTTGCACGGAGCTCGTCTCTCAAGCGTGTAAAGCATACCCCGATCTCAAAGAATACCCCAATCATGTGCAAAGATCCAATCTCCAAAAGTATCCGACCTCGGTCTCGGGCTCAAAGAAAGCTCGAACCTGGAGGTGAAGAAAGAGGGTCAGACAACAGGGCATGCAAAAGTAAAAACGCTCACTACCCAAGGCGAGCAACAACATCTCGCACCCGTGGAGTGAGCGCTTTGCTCGCATTACATACTTGATAATCGTGCTCGATCAAATTGCTAAAAATTACATGGGATCTTGACTCCCAAGCATGTAAAGTGTACTAGTATCTTATCAAGTCCACACAGAAATTGCCACCAAAAATCTCTATCTCAAAACCATCAAGCCGACAACACAAATACCCATCGAAAAAACTCCATCTACAGGTCGCATCGTGGTAATATCTAGTAACGTTGATACAATCGTCCATCTTTGTTGTGGCTCACGCCATGGTCAACAAACAAACATGACTCTCCAATCTCTTGGAGAAGAAGAAGTCTAAAGCGATGTTTTGAATACCGTACCGGACGCCGTACCGGTCAAGGCACTGGAATGAAATATTTCGGTACCAATACCATTTCGGGATAGTCGATATATGAATAAATTATACATATAAATATATATATATAAAAATTATATTCTAAAATACTAGTGTATATATGAATAAATTATATATAAATTATAAATAGTCTGATCTGAATTGAGAGTAAAAAAATGAACTTGTAGTTTGAAAAAATGAAAAAAAAAAATAAAGGCCAAAATACAGGCCGGTACGAAACATATACAATATGTGTACCAGACCAGTGGCTGTTACGACATATTTTGGCCGTACCAGCCGGTACGGTACGGTATTTGAAACTATCTCTAAAGCAAAAGGAGAAGAGAAAGAACACAAAAATGAAGAACAAGAATATGGTAGATAAAGAGTGGGGAGTGCGAAAGAAGATAAAGTTGGTTTTGGAGAATTTTTTTTTGTCGTTGGTTAGTTTGATTTCCATAAGGGCAGTTTTTGTCTAATTTGATTTATTGTAGGGTTATTTTAGTCAATACAGATATGTGGTAGGGGCATTTTAGCGTAATTTGGGTGTCTTGCAAAAGTAGGTACCTTGGTCAGACCAGAAAGAATAACAAGGCCATTTCAATCCAACATGGGATCATTTGTAGAGGGGACACCTTGGTCCAAAGCGATAACATGAATTTCTATCGGTAGGGTCTAAACTCAATCTTTTATTATAAATACTAGTTAGGATAACATGCGCTGCACGTATGTCTAGTTGTCTACTATTAAATGTTGCGAGATGTATAATAGACAGTAAAATATGACCAACTTCAGATAGAATCATCGTGTAAAGCAAATCATCATATTATCACAAGCAACATATGCGTAAGGATTTTTGACTAAATCATTTTCCTTTTTATCTCATATTATAAACCCTAATATCAATAATTATATCCAATAATATTTTTACGAGTTCCAGATAAAATAACATATATTGAGAATTTTAGATCTTGTTAGGCAACAAACTCAAGAATTGAATATACTTAAATGAAATGTAACATCCATAAGCAAATTAAGATTATTTCTTTTACTAAAAATAAAATATTGTTTGGTTAAACTTACCAAAATCTCTTGTTTAAAAGGCTAATGTTTCTATAATATTAAAAAATAATATTCTAATAATATTTTATTTAACTTTTAATTTTCATTTCAACTAATCTCATCTCAATTAGGATCTAACCTATCAAAAAAAAAAAAACATCAGTATCCAAACTCACCTAATCGGCAATAGAGCAAAAACATAAGAGAACCGGATTTGATGAGAAAAACAAAAAAAAAAGAGAGAAATTGATAAGAACACAGTTCATCCTTAACTTATTTTCAAATAAAAGTCTATTTGAAAATAGATTTTATTCCAAAATTTTCATATCATATCCTATCTCATTTTTAAACATAACTGAAATACAAAACTTTTAAAATAATCATTACAACTTTCTCAAAATTTCAAATTTCAAGTAAAATATAATTTATCTTTTTAAATTTCAAAATAAAAATAATATTATAAAATTATAATCTACGTGTCTTATAATATTTTAATTTTATAATATTTTTTATTTAACTCTTTCTCTCTTTCAATTATTTTTTATAAAATTTCATCTCATCTAACTCTCTCCAACATTATATAAATTTTCAAAGAAGGAAAAAATTAAAAATGTTCTAATATATATTAACATATTCTAGACCATATTACTTAACACTACAGATAATGTTAAATTATTGCGTTAGTTTAAAGGCAGTTTAGTTCTTAATTTAAGAATGCAAACTACATCATCTTAATTTACTTCAAAAGTTTTCATAACTTTTTTTAATATTATTAAAACAGAAACACTATATGAAATAATAACAATGAAAAACATTAATTTATTTAACATTTTCACACTTGGCTAAATAAAATAATAATAATGACATATTATATTTTTAAATTATTAAGAAGTTATCATTTATTTCCTTATAAAAATTTGTAATTATACTAACCAACCTACTATTATTACTCTTAATAATTATAGTTGGATGCGTATGTTGTATATTTTTTATTTCCAAAATAAATATATAATGTGTCAGTTTTAAAATTCAAAACTATAGTGGTAAGTATTACAAAATTTAATCATATATTTTACAAAATCTCGTCCTTTACATTTAAAAAAAGGTAATGATAGGGTTACTACCCTATTACTACCCAATTACTACTTATAGTTAATTTCAAATTTTTTTTATTTTTTTATCATTTTCTTTGAAGTATTTTTTTAACATCCTTAATTGAAAAAATTAAAAAAATATATAATTTTATTAATAATCACTTCCTTAACCATTAAGTAAAATAAAAAATTTTAAAAAAAAATCAAATATAAAAGAATAGTAAATGAGTAGTAGGAGAGTAGTAACCCTATCATTTTCCTTTAAAAAAAAATAAATAAACTATAATACATAAGAAACTATAGATCTACCTCAAATAATGTAATTAATTTCAGGTTAATTAATAAACTATTCAGTTTATCCAGAAATTAAAAAAAAATATTTAAGTTTATTTCTTAATAAATCATTAAACAAAAATCATTAATAAGGAAAAAATTAGATTTATACTGAAATGGAACAATTGAATTCAATATTTACATAATTCAAAATTAAAGGAAATAAAACACAATAAAAGACACAGCCGCTCTTATCAAAAAAATAAAATAAAATTAAAAAAAAAAAAGCCGCGGCTTGGATTCGCTTGTAGCGGTCAACGGCGGCACGATAGGAGCTGATATTGGAAGGGGAGGAACGCCAGACGGAGGGGAAGAGAATGGGTGGGGCGGTGTTAGGCACGCCGGCGTGCGGCGGCGTACTGGAGGCGACGAAGAATCGAACGGGCCACGGCTTGGATTGCTCGTGGCGGTCAACGGCGGCACGATAGGGGCTGATATTGGAAGAGGAGGAACGCCGAACGGAGGGGAAGAGAATGGGTGGGGCGGTGTTAGCCACGTCGGCGTGTGGCAGCACACTGGAGGCTACAAAGAATCTGACGGGCCGCGGCTTGGATTCACTCGTGGCGGTCAACGGCGGCACGAGAGAGACTGAGATTGGAAGGGAATGGACGCCGGTCGGAGGGGAAGAGAATGAGAGCGGCGGTGTCGAGCACAAAGGCGTGCGGCGGCGCACTGTAGGAGATGAAGAAACGGACGGGGGAGACGGGAGGAGGGCCTCGCGCGCGGGAGAAATTAGGGGCAAAATGGGAAGAATCTCAGTGGCAAAACCGAAATTTGGGAATAGAAGCAGGGGTAAAATTGAAAACGAAAATATTAGACGAAAATACTGTTCATTGGCGATTCGCACTTTATATATAAGTAGAAATAGTATAAACAAATAAGAAAAATTTTGAATAAAACCGAAAGGAAAAAATAAAAAATAAACATTTATGAAATTTCTTTATAATATGTAAAGCCAAAATTTGAAATTTTTAAGAAAACTTCAAACTTATGACTCGGGGCTATATTGTGAATTATAATTAATAAAAACCAAATTCTACATATACTGAAGTCTTTCCAAGAAATAATATTATTATTATTATAATTTTCTGGATACTTCAAGATTTTTTTTTTTAAGGGAAAATTAACTTTTTCATAAATTCTTACAAGATATAGAAAAGTACTTATTTAAAAAAATAAATATTGGGAGAGGCCAATGGTTACAGCTGACAGATGGAGAATGCTAAATTTTTAAAAGTCGTTTGACGTTGATTGGACAAAGAACTGAATGTTACCTGTAAGGAGTCGGACGTTCCCATAACCCCTTCTCTTTCGGTATGCCTGAGCTTTCAGCCTCTAAGAAAGAGACTTTCGTGTATGTCCCTCCTTGTTTTTCTCCACAAAAAAACAACCTTCCGTGACTGTCCCTCCTTGTTTTCTATCTTCACCAAAGATCTCTGGAAAACTAATTTCCCGATAATCAATCGTCGACTGGATGCCCTTTAGTTTTCAAAAGCAGAATTGATCACATCGGTCCTCGGCCTAAGTCTTGGGTGGATAGCTTTTTCTGCCAATGCTCCTCAAAACTTCTGATCTTGAGGTAAGACGTCCATGTCGTGATAAGTAAAGAATTTATGATTAGTCTAGTCATGTCAAGCGCATAGTTGCAAGAATCAAATTAATTAGTGCGACGGGAAAGTACGATAACATGCGGATTAGAATCCATGTCGATTGATTATGATGGGATATCCAGGAAAAAGGTAATACCTTTCTCTCGGCGTCTTGGCTTCTTAAGATCCAAGTATATATCCGAGAAATATAGGGACATATTTATTTAGAAGGAAAAAAAAATGTCTTTTCAACGATCTGTTAGAGTTCAGTCATTGAATCAACCATCGCCATTGGCTGAGAGAATAACTTATGAAGAGCCTCTAACAAATAAAACGGCTCAGAGCACCGTCACCTGCGTCTACCTAACCAATGTTGCAGGATATTGGCGTAATGTGACGGTGTTATGGTGTAAGAACCTCATGAACCATTCCTTCAGCATTAAGGTGGATAGTCTAGAAGGCGATTATCATTTCTCTTGCAAGATTGACCTCAAGCCTTGGCATTTTTGGAGCAAAAAAGGCTTTAAGTCATTTGAGGTGGAAGGGAATCAAGTGGAGGTCTACTGGGATCTCCGTTCGGCTAAATTTTCCGGCGGGCCTGAGCCGTTTGCGGATTATTATGTTGCTCTAGTTTCAGATGAAGAGGTGGTGTTGTTATTGGGAGACTATAAGAAAAAGGCATATAAGAGAACAAAATCCAGGCCGGCCCTTGTTGATGCTGTTCTAGTTTACAAGAAAGAAAACGTATTCGCCAAGAGAAGCTTCTCTACAAGAGCTAAATTGGACGAGAGAAAAGAACACGAAATTGTTGTGGAGAGCTCGACATCGGGACCTAGAGACCCCGAAATGTGGATAAGCATTGATGGGATCGTGTTGATTCACGTTCGGAATTTACAATGGAAGTTCAGAGGGAACCAGACCGTGCAAGTTAACAAGCACCCGGTGCAAGTGTTCTGGGATGTACATGACTGGCTATTTAGTAGCCCTGGCCTGGGGCATGGTTTGTTTATATTCAAGCCAGGCGCACCGGATCAATGTGACAGTAACAGCAGAGAATGCAGCAGCCATGGAGGAGGTGGTGATAGCGATGGAAGCTCCACTGGGTTTTATTCTACTAAGAGTAATCTAACAGCCTCCGAATTCTGTCTTTTTCTTCATGCTTGGAAAATTGACTGACTATTAAGAGAGACTGATCAATTGTCTGTGTCTCTTAATTAAACAAAACCCTTTTAGCAAAATGACAATGAACAGCTGCATTGTAAGTTTAATTAATTAGACATATTCATTGGTCTTAAACCCCTTTTAACTATTGTTGCAAAAAAAAAAAATGTAAATTGATTTCGGGAAATGATAACAACTATATGGACTGCACTGTGTTTCCACCAATTCTACTTGGCGTGATAGATTATTCATTGCCAAGCTAGGGTTGGTATTATATATCCACATATAGTTAGGCTGTAGGGGTATGGAATACAGGCATGCATGTTATGTACAGCGCTTTATAAGTCGATGGATTTGTATGTGCGCGTGGGTAATGCAAACCAAATGCTGCTTGAGCTACCTTTAACCGCCATGTTCTATTTTTCAAAATTCAACTAAGATAACGTGAATGACCAAATGTTGGGGGGCGCAGATCGAGACCAAAGTCTGATAACGTCGTAACATCAATAGAGCCTATAAATCAACAAGATGCAGATCTTCAACGTAATAAGAGCAAATCAGTTGAATATCCTCCTAAAGATCCTCATTGACAGAATGGCTTCACCATACTTGGAAAGTCTATCATATCTATTTACAAAGTCTAGTTATACATGTAATTCTTACCTTCTGTACAAAGCGGCCATTAACTGAGCTCTTTGTAGTCTTGTAAATATTATATAAAGCAATACAACCTTCTCTCTATCTACAACCAGTGAGATATAATTTTCTCAAAACTCCTCATGATATCCAGAGCCAACGGGAAAAGATAGAGAGAATTGTTTTTTTCCAAATATGTCAAGCCTTACCACCGCCTTTCTTTCCTCCTCTCCCTCTAAGGACTATCCCTACCTTGTGACATAGAACATTTCCAACCTTGTCTCTTAAGCTCTCGTCCAGTGATTCCCTCTTGTGGAAAACTCAAATGATCAACATCCTTAAAAGTTATGATCTTCAAAGTTTTCTTACTGGTGAGATTTCTACTCCACCAAAAACCATTGCCACCACTGATTCTGAGTTCCAATCGAATCCTACGTACCATAAATGGCGTAGGATAGATCACTTGGTCAAGGGTTGGCTTACTGCCGCCCTTTTAAAAGAGGTGCTTGGCATTATTGTTGGTCTAGGCACCGCTACCAAAGTCTGGCATGCACTCGTTCATGCTTTTGCTCGAGTGTCCTCAAATCGAAGCCTTGCACTGAAGCAAAGGCTCACTTCTATTACTCGTGGCACTAACGGCCTCAGTGCATATCTTCATAGCTTCAAAACTATTTGCAATGAATTGGCTGTCATTGGCAAGCATGTTCCCAATCACAAAAAATCTTGGTGGTTGCTCAATGGTCTTGGCAAAGACTTTGAAATCTTTACTGCCACCATGTTGCTCCCTCCTTTTCCATCCTATGCTGAAGTGGTTACGCTCCTTGAAAGCTATGTTGAACGACATCAAATTGATAGCACTCAGACCATTGCCATGGTTTTCTATGTTCAAAAGACTTCTAAAAACAAGAAGGGTCACAGTCAGTCTGGTTTCTTTAATTCAAGGGGCAAGGTTTTGTCCAAAGAAACCAATCTAGCAACAAGACATCTTCCTCCTCCTCTCGAAATTCCTCTAGCAATAGTCAGCCTCATGGCACACAATTTTCCAACCAAGAAGGATGACACTCCTATCTGCCAAATATGCAACAAAAGGAATCATACGGCTCTCAAATGCTTCAATCACTTCAACCATTCATTCATTGCAGACAATCTTCCTCAAGCCTTTGCTGCTCTAAAGGTTGATGACACCCCCCTTAGGACCCCTCTTGGCAACCTGATACAGATGCTACCTACCACATGACAGCCTCCATAAGTAATCTACAATCTGCAACTCCTTATACTAGATCTGATGGAGTTATGGTTGGTAATGGTCATATCTTACGCATAACACATCTTGAATATTTTTAATTTTAACTGTTAAAAATTTAAAAAGAAACTATAGCTACCACCTCGGGATGGCCAAACCTAACAATTATGGGAAGGCCATCAATCCCATTGTGGCTAGGTTCTAGCTTAATATCAATCATCCTGTGATAGTTAAGAGTGTTTTCCAATTAAGAGCAGCTCGACCTAAGCCGATAGTGGTGGTAAGTTGACGGCCAGCCCATGACGACAACAACGATAGGGTGTTTATTATGTTTTTTAAATATTCTCAAAAATGATTTATTATATGATCAATAAAAATTTAAATCCTTGTTGTTTTAAGATACATTCTCTTATAACTCTTTACAATAGTACTACTCAAACCACTTGTGGGGTTGATTACTGGTGGATAAGGCCAAGAGAGGTGTAAGTCTAGCCCTTTAACTTTGAAAATCAAAAAAGTTAAAATGGCTCTGAATAGAGAATATTTTAGAAAATTCAGGTGACCATTAAGGGCCAAAATGAGAAGATACACCACGTTTAAATTGACAACCTAGATGACATAACGCAAGAAAGCATATTGAAAGCAGAACTTCAAAAGAATTTGAAAGGAGAGGAAATTCTTTGGAAACAAAAATCTAGAGTTACATGGCTCATTACTAATGACTTCAACACAAATATTTTCCATCTCTCCACAATTATCTAATGCTATTGAAAGAAAGAAAAGTGAGTTGAATGAAGGCAAGAATAAAATTTATCCTTCTTGCCTGTTACTTGTATTTATAAAAAACAACTTGCACATGAGAAGTACACAACTAGAGGATAAAGTTTGCAACTTGTGATAAACACATAATCGACACATATCCTATCTATATGTGATATATCTCAAACTGTCTATTTGTGATGTGTTGGACTCCTACACCTTTACCATCTTCTGTTGTTGGGATGGACTCTGGGTCTTTAACCAAGTTTGGAAGAGGTTTGTATCAAGTTGAATTGCAGTGCTCCTATATTATCACAATAGAGCTAAGAAGGTGCTATGATCGGACATTGCAGGTCCTTAAAAAGCATGTGCAACCAATATAATTTTGCAGTAGCTATAGGCTACTTTTGTACTAGACCTTACAATCATAGGCTGCTTCTTTGACTACCAAGATATTAAGCAGTTGTCATGAAACACCCCATACCCACTAGTCAACCTTTTTTCAATTGGCTCTCCAACCCAATCTGAATCACAATAGGCCTTTAATTGCTGTGAACAACAAACCATAATCTATTATGCCCTTGAGGTATCTTAACACCCTTTTTTTTGCAGTTAAATGAAAGGTAGTTGGATAATGTAAAACTAAAAAAATTGATTAACTAAAAAAGATATATCAAATCTAGTGAGTGTACAATATTGCAAGGCCCCAACTATGTGTTGATAAACTGTAGGTTCACCAAGAGGATCCCCATCATATTTGCTTAAGTTCTTCCTTGAAACACATGGGGCCAAGAATGGCTTTGCCCCAATCATATCAGTTTGATCTAGTAGATCAAGGATGTACTTAGCTTGGTTGAGCTGCATGCCATGCTTGTCTCTATGAACATGTATACCAAGAAAATATGACAAGCTACCCAAGTCCTTCATTTTGAATTCTTGTTATAAATTGCTAAATCAGCCATTCAATACTTGGCGTGTGTGTACTAGTTACTATAATGTCATCCACATATATTAGCACAAACAAGTGGACTGGCCCTTGATGGAGCATAAAGAGAAAGGTGTCTAATAATGACTCTATAAATCCGAGGCACTGTAAAGATTGAGTAAGTCTAGTGTACTAGGCCCTTGGGGCTTCCTTGCAGCCACAGATAGCCTTACTCAACTTGCACACATGACTAGGGTGTTTGCTATCAATAAAGCCTCTTGGTTGTTCCATGTAGACTTCTTTTGTATGATAACCATGGAGAAAATTATTGGAGACATCCAATTGCTTGATGGTCCAATCAAAATGTAATGCTAGGGTCAAGAGAAGTTGAATCGTGGTTAGTTTTATAACTAGACTAAATGTTTCATTGTAGTCTACACTATCCTTTTGCTCGAAGACTTTGGCCATCAATCTGACCTTGTAATGATCGATTGAACCATCTGGTTTTTACTCGTAGACCCATTTCTTGTGGATCATATGTCTCCCATGAGGCTGTCAACAAAGAGTCCATGTATCATCAACAAGTAGAGCCTGAAATTCACTTTCATTGTAGCTACCCAATCAGAGTTAGGCATTGCCTATGAAAAGGTTTTGGGCTCACAAAGCAAAATAGTTGTGGAAGAGGTTTTGATAAGGTGTTTGATAGAATGATAAAAATGGAAATCAGGGAATTCTTTAGGTCTAGAATGGTCAATCATGGATCTAGTGATGACATGTGGTGAGGATAGCTCAGGTGGGGACTCAAGGTCTGGTATAGGAAGTGAACTATCTTAAGTTAGACTGTGGGTTCTCTCTGAAACCAAGATGGTTTCATGACTTTTACCAGCAGCAGTTGGCAAGGTTGGAGAGGGTACAATAGGGGAAGTTCTAGTAGGAAGATCAAGTGGAGGCATAGTTTTAAGTGAAACATGAAAGTGTTGTACTAAGTTTTCAAGGTTATAAATGGAGTAAAATGAGAAGGGAGAAGAATTGTACCTAAAGAGGGCAAGTGGCCTCGCACAAGGTAGGACGAAGAGTCTCTAACTTGTGCAGGGACAATTGTCCATCAAATACTACATGTCAAGATATGTAGACTTTGTTGGTAGCCAAGTCAAGGCATTTGTAGCCTTTGTGATTGGATCCATAGCCTATGAAAACATATTGTTTGCTTCTAAATTTCAACTTGTGTTTGGTATAGGGTCTTAATAAAGGATAATAGCAACACTTAAAAGTTTTCATGAAAGAGTAATCTGTTTTTTTAAAAAGCTTAAAGAGAGGTATTCATATTGAATAACTGGTGAGGGTAACATGTTAATGGAATAGACCACAGTATGGAAAGCCTCAACACAATACTTAGGAGACAGAGGATTGGGCCAATAAGATGAGACTTGTCTCAACTATGTGCCTGTGCATCCTTTTGAAATGCCATTTTGTTTGGAGGTATGTGGACATGTAACACGATAGAATATGACATTTTTGTTAAGGAACTTAGTGAAAGTATGAGAGATGCACTCATCTCTACCATCAATTTGAAGTTGGCCAATTTTATGAGATAAAAGTTCTCAGTAGTTCATTTAAATTTAACAAAACACTCAAACACTTCAGACTTGAATTTAAGAGGAAACAACTATGAATATCTTGAAAAATCATCAGTAAAAACTAAATAGTAGTTACATCCACTTATTGAAGTAATGAGTGATGTCCACACGTCCCTGTGAATTAACTCTAAGGGCCTAGATGAAACTCGACACGACTTAACAAATGAAAGGTTTTTACTTTTTCTTAATTCGAAAGGCATACATAGACTCAACTAGGACTTGCTAGATGATACTGGTAATTGGTAAGTCCTAAGAACCCAATGTAGGATTTGTGCATTTGGGTGCCTAGTCTCTTGTGCCAGATATCAGAGGAAGGTTTGCCTCTAATCAAGGCGATATATGGTCCTTTGTTCTTGACCAATTTGTTCAAATGCACAAGATAGAGACCTCATTCACTAGGTCTCTAGAGGAGGATTTCCCCTGTCACGTTGTCCTTAACAAAAAAAAAAAGGATTCAATTAGTTCAAAAAAGTAATTGTCGTCATGAAAAAGTCATTGTCTGGAAATAAGATTATTTGATGCATTTGGACAATGTCAGGTTAATTTCAGAGGTAGGTGTATGAAATGATGTAGAGCCAGTGCATGCAATGTTAAGACATTACCATTTCCTACAGCTACTGTGTATGTGCCTTGATAAGGTTATTGCAATGCAAGGTTATTCAGGTCTGAAGTGATATGATTTATGGCTCCACTATTAGGTAATCAAGCTTCATCTTCTTGCAGGACATTTGATTGAGAAACCAAGGCAACCATTTTACTTTGAGGATGTCTTCAATGGTATGCAAAGTCCATTCAATGGAAACAATCCAAGGCTTTATGATTGTTTCTGCCATAAATTTGACATGGAGCTCTATTAGAATTGAATTGGGTGGACTGAGTCTTACCTTGGTTGTTGTTTCCATTTGGAAAGCAACCCTTTTTCTAAGGAAAGTTTTGTGACGACCCCAGATTCCGCTTGGGATAGGACGGATTCTGAAGTGTCAGGACATGCAACACAAGCTTACTTGCTCTTGTTCATGACAAATAAAGATACAATGCAACTAGCATGCATCTAATAGTATGCAATATATGCAACGAATAATTTTTTTCTAAATAACATTGTACCAGAAACTATATCCCAAAACATAACATACTACATAACTTCATAACAAATTGATAACTGTAATGTTTACAAAACTTGTCTGTCATGACTATAACATAAACGGGTACTGGAGACAGTACTCCATATGTATAGTACCGAAAAGCATAACAACTAAACTAACTCGTTGGGCCATTCGCGAAACTCAACTAAGATAGCCAGAATCCTATTTAAAAACTGGAGGGCTGAAGTCACATGCTCCTCGTCATCGCATCGGGGCCTAATCAACCTCATACAATCGGACCTCAGCTAGCTCTTTAGGTCTTAACACATGATCTACAATTCTAGAGAGAATGATAGTTAGGACTACCAAGTGAGATTTGCTTACAAATCTCAACAAGTCAACTACCAACTTGACTAGCAGTATATAGATGTATGCATGACAGTAAAATGGCATGAATGTTTCATGATAGATACATGAATATGCATGACCATACTTGGCAAATAACATAACATGTGCTGACATAAGTTAAAAGTTAACAAGGGCAGAAAGCTTACATCAATTGAACTAACATGAATTGAACTGACATGAACTGAACATTAATTTGGAATCTTGTTTAACAATAAATTGGTTAATTAAAACTAAAATGTGGAGGCAACACAAGTCCCCTTGAGCAGTGTGCTCCGGCCGGTACTGCACAGGTATCTGCACCAACTGGGAGTACGTCAATATACTAAAATAAAATTAAGGTTGGCACCACTGGCGTTTGTGCTTGACTTTGCTCTGGAAAACTAGTTATTTAGGTCTCATTTGAAGCTTGTTGATCTTTACCTTATCAACCTAAAGAATTTCACACCAGTTTAAACACTTTAATGTGAACAATGAAGTTCCACTAGGATACCACCCCATTCTAATACTTGGGGTCATGATAAAAATAAAAGATTCCACTAACTTGAAAATACTATTTTTTGTGACATACTATATACATGGAACATGGCACAACAAGTAACAATGAACGTGTGACAAATGGCATGGCATAACATGGCATGTAACAAATGAACATGTACTTGAAATAACTTAACATGGCATGGCATATTAGAACGTATGTAATAATCATAAGTGGCAAGAATATGAAAATTACAGCTTATCATCGTACATCCAAAAATACAATGAGAGTTAAGTTAGAGGCTAACTTACTTGATTGTAGCATAATGTATGTAAAAATGTGTGAAATAGCGTGGAGTGAAATGAGATAATTCAAAGGGTTAGAATATCCCACTAAGCACTTAGAAACACAAAACCCACCAACTTTGACAAAATTGCCCTTTTACTCCTCTACTTGTGGGAAATGATCATTTTGCTCCTTAATTAAGGGTTTTGCATACTAACTTCAAATTCTACCAAAATCTACATTCCTTATGGAATTTTTATCCTAAATCCAAATATATAATCAGAAAATTTTAAAACAATACACAACTATACAAACCAAGCAATGACCGAAATATACTTAAGGCAAAAATCTTGATTTTTGTTGCAATTTTTTTTTACTTCAAACCATATACTCAAACCGATTTATGCAGCATTTAACAATCATATCCTAGGTTCTAAAGTCATACCAAGACATCAAAATAATCATATCTCAAAAATCTAAATTCTTCATGTCAAGAAAATTGCCAAAACACCAAATCTTAAGCAATTAGAATAATGAACTTGGTATATAACCTTTCCAATAAACTCAAAGGACTCCAAAAGGTTATAAACTTACTCTTAACATGTTTATGAATCCAGCCTAAGTGATAATCATGATTGAACAATATTCAAAATCACAAAAATCATCATCAAGCCACTCGGCATGCTCACTAAGTTCAAAACCGTGCATCAGTTTCTTTTGACCAAAAACACTAAATCTGAAACTTTATCAAGTAAACCTTAAAGAATAAATCCATATGATTGATATTCAAGTTCTAAATATGATCCTAGCATTAAACCTAAAAATCATATGGCAAAAACTTCACAAAATATCAAGCATACCCGAGAGCTTTAATTCATGCCTAAACTGAATCTTTTCATGCATAACATACTTCCAATTAGTGATTTAATCCAACACTCTTAGAAAAAAGACTTAACATCTAAATGAAAGTCTTAAGAATATCATATAAGAATTTCATATCCATTGGACTAGGGTTCAAGAACCAAAAATCATCAAAACCTTAAAACAATTCATATGAAGGAAGTTTTGTGAGAATCGACCTACAAAGGCTTAGAAAAATTCAAGAAAGATCATCCAAAAACACTACTAGAAACTTTTACTCGAGTTCTCTTCAAGTAAGTAAAACAAAAGTGATAAAAGCATGAAGAGGTTGGGATGACTTATCTTGGATTAGAGGGTTGATGGAGATGATATAATGACCCTTTCATGGAGGTTTTGTCAGCGAAAACTAGGGATAAAATCGTGGGCAACACAACCCATGGTATTCAGCTTAAAGCTATCAAGAGACATGGTGATTTTGGGTGGTGATTTGGCCTCCCATCAACCACTATTTGGATTGATATTGGCAGTCATAGGACACCTAGGGCAATGGGGGGAAACTTCCTTAAGAAGATTTGGGCCTAAATGAGCCTTGACCGAATGGCTACACTTTAGGGTATAAAGAGGGTTTGATTTGGGGTTTCGGTTTCTATCAAGCTCAAATCCTTTTTTTTTTTTTTTGTCCAATGAAATTATCAATATATAAAATAATAAAAGACAGTGTAATGACATGGAATTTGAGTGGTTAATCACATATTAAAGTTATTTAACCAAGTGATTAATCACTTAATCCCAAACTAGCAAAATAGCATTTGGGGCAACCATTTGGGATTTGGGAAAACCTTTTAGGGTTTGGGGCTTCCACCATGGTTTTGGAGTTTCAATTGGATCTCAAAGGTTTGGGGTTCGACTAGGGTTGAAATACTCTATTGGTTGGCCACAAAGTATTTGGTTGGATGGAATAGTATTTGGCTTAGGTGGCATGATCAAAATGCTTTGATTTTCCTTCATTTCCTTTACATTTCCACCTCATGGTTCTTCTTAATGCCAAGTGTGGTTAAGATCTTGTCAAGTGTCCACTAAAATTCCTCAAGACTGATTTTGGACATTCACACAATGATTTAACAATCAACTGAACTAGGTGCCACATGGCACTATCTCGAGTGTTACTATTAACTCCAAAAATTGTGAAAAATAAGCATTACACCTTAAAATCCTAAATAATCATATAAATCTAGTGGTGCAATTTGTTTCACAAAATTTGACTCCTAAGTATCCTAAATATAAAAGGCATTTCGGATCACTTTCCATCCAAAAAATAAAAACTTCTCATTGCACTGTAAAATCATAAATATTCAAATAATTTAAAAGACATTCTTCTCAACATAGCGAGTAGGAAACCAATTATGTTGAAAAAACTAAAACTTAAGCAGTCACTAAATTTGTGAAATCTTTCTGGGATTTCACGACACTCTAAGGTCTACAGAAATTCATCCACTAAATTTATGGTGGGCTGTTATATCCTTCCCTCCTAAAAAAAATTTCGTCCTCGAAATCTACACATGTGCATGATATAACTATTATCACAACAAAAGAGAGGATGATACTCACCAAGTCTATTGTCCATCACTGGACATATAGTCGCTAGTCGATGTGGGTGGGGGTGAGTCGAAATCCACTGACATGTTATGTTGCAGCATATAATATAGTGTGTCATCGTCAAAATCATAAATCATGTTGTCGAAATGTTCACAGTCGATGTGCTGTTTGACCTCCTTGTCATCATGGGCATGGTAGTGGCTATGTTGGCTCCTCAGCTACATGGCTAAACTCAATTTTGTCGCATGACATCCTCACCGTAAAGTGATCTTGATCCATCCAGGTGGACAGTCGAAGGGACGGATAATTCTCCTCATAAGGCAAGCCTTCCTCTCATAGCTTATCCCATTCTTATCTATGTCCATCATATGGGTGCGATGATGCTCTAGTTGGTCCATCGCCTGCCAATAGACAACGGTCTACCTATCAAGCTTGATGAGTCGCCTCCTACAACATTCTTCTCTCAATTTCCTTATGTTCCAAGATGTAGGCTCTAAGCATGTCTTCTAGAGTTTGAATCGTCCTCTTAACCTATCAATTTGTTTGAAGATGGTAGGTACTACTGAAATTCAGACTAGTGCCCATCAAACTTGAAAAACTCTGCCAAAATCGAGACGTGAAATGAGGGTATCTGTCTAACACGACCATCCTAGGTGCTCCATGCAATCTGACGATTTCTGACACATAAAGTGGGCACTCTTAGTTAAATGATCAACTATCACCTAGATAGTGTTATTTCCAGCAGCAGTTCTTGGAAAACTCATCACAAAATCCATCGAGAGATCTTCTCACTTCCATTCTAGGATTGGCAGTGGTTGCAACACACTTGCCGGCTTATGATGTTCTACTTTAACAAGTCTACAAACATAACACTAGTTCACAAATTATGCCACATCCTTTTTCATTCCTTCCCACCAGAAGTGATGCTTCATATCCTAATACATCTACGTACTACTAGTATGAGCTATATAGAGGGTGTTGTGAGTCTCCCTTAAAATCCTATCGTTCAACTCTTGGTCGACAGGAATCACTCTTAAATCCTTGTAATGCAAAGTTCTGTCTTCTTTGGCGCTGAAGTCTTTTGGCCCTTCAGACTTCAACTTTTATGATGACCTCCATAAGCTTGTTGTCTTCTCTCTGATGGTTCTTTAGTTCTTCCCAATCCAACAAGATGAACTCCTGGACTTAGGTCAAGATGGCTTCTTGACTACGTCCTCTAATCAACAGTTTCCTCATACTGTTTAAAAGAGATCTCACTTTTGATGATAAAGCGGATGAGTCTTCAGCTGCTCTTGCGCTTAGTGCATCTGCTATCACATTGGCCTTCCTAGGGTGGTACTTTATATCACACTAGTAGTCACTAATCAACTCCAACTATCTCCTTTGCCTTATATTCAGGTTCTTCTACTCGAAAAGATACTTGAGACTTTTTTCATCTGTAAAGACTTCACACATTTCGCCATACAAGTAATGTCTCCAAATCTCCAGAGCATATACCATGGCAGTTAGCTCCAAGTCATGAGTAGGATAATTCTACTCATGGTCCTTCGATTAACGTGAAGCATAGGCGACTACCCAATCTGACAGCGTGGCAATGAAACAACTTAAAACATATTGGTCCTTTTCCCAAATCACATAGTCTGGGTTCAGCTTCATAGACTCCTTAGTAGAAGGGTCTTGAAGGAACTAAGGTGGAGATGATTCTGAGCCATCTATAGTGCCCAGAAGTCCATTGGTTCTAAGGATGGGTTATGGGAGATGGTTGGAATAGTGAAAGAAAGGGATGCAGTGGAGGTGGAGTTATTTGGTCCAGCCATAATCATTGTGTTAACCTGGTAGTTCTGATTCCAAGAAAGAAAAGTAAGTTGAATGAAGGCAAGGATAAAATTGATCATGCTTGGTTCTTGTATTTATAGAAAACAATTTGCACGTGATAAGTACACAACTAAAGGATAGAGTTTACAACTTGTGATAAACACATAATCGACACCTATCTATATGTGATATATCTTAAACTATCTATTTTTGATGTGTTGGACTCCTACACCTTCACCATCTTCTATTGTTGGGATGGACTCTGACTCTTTAACCAAGTCTGGAAGAGGTTTGTTTGAAGTTGCATTGCAATGAGCTAATAGATCATAATGAGAAAAAGTATGGCTTATCTTAACATTGAGTACATAGAAAGAGAGGATGGTATGTGGTTCTCAGATATTGATGAGATTGATTAATACTTGATCAATAATGTCTCCTCATTATTTTCACCATTATCCCTAGAAAGACTCAAAAACTTCAATGGTCTTATCCCAGAGGTAATTTCATATGAAGAAAATGAGCTTCTATGTCGTATTCCTAATAAGGAAGAGCTCAAAGGGACTATTTTCCAAAAAGGGTAGACCAAAGCTCCAAGCCCAGATGACATGAGTCGCATGATTGTGCTACTCTACATGCACTACTAGTTGATTGTCAAGGAGGAGATAGTATCAGCAATCCAAACCTTTTTTTGGAGTGGGATATCCTCAGGGAATTAAATCACATTACCATTGCTTTATTCCCAAAAACCCAGAGTGCACTACTGGCCCATTAGCCTTTACAATGTCATCTACAAAGTCATCTCAAATATCCTCGCCAATAGACTGCAGGTGGTCATCCATAAATTGACATCACCAAACCAATTAACATTTATTCATGGAAGACATATCTAAAATAACTCCTTATTGGCTCACAAACTTTTTTAAACTATAAACCACAAGAAAGGCAGCCTAATGGCCATCAAATGGATATGCAGAAGATCTATGACCAAATGGAATGGAGCTTTTATCTTGATCGTGCTCGAGACTTTTGGGTTTAGTGATACCGTGATCAAATTGGTAAAGCAATGCATTAAGACACCTACCTATTATGTCCTTCTCAATGTAAGTCCTTTTGAGTTCATCATCCCATCTCGAGGCCTAAGACAAGGAATCCCATTTCACCTCCTCATCATTATCAGCTCCGAGGTCTTGTCTCAAATTCTATTAAAAATGAATGCAAATGGTATTAGAGATGTGTATAAGAGACAGCACATGATGTTGGTCTACTGGGGTTGGAAGAGGTGAAGAGATCTATGAAATGATCCTGGAAAAGCATGTTAATACCCTCCCTTGTGGTGATTTCTTGATTATTGCTATCCAGGAGTTTTTTAATCACATTTGTTTTCCTCCTTTGTGATGCACACTGGTGGAAGAATTTTGTATTTCTGTCACCTTCCTTCAGCCATTTCTGTTTTGCTCTTTGTTTCCACTTGAGGTTTTCAGCTTCCAGCAGAGAATCCACCATTTTTGTGCTTGTTTGATCTCTTCATTTAATTGGCCTGTGTTTCTGTCTTGTAGAGTTGAGATAAGTTCCAATTGTTCTTTAACTTCTCTCTTATGGTCACCTCGCTGCTGATTACTCCACTGACACAATTTCTGCTTGCAAGACTTAACCCTCAACAATTTGTAATATTTTGCTTGGTGCCACTCTAGGTATATCCCATGCTTCCTCCACTACTTTAAAACAACTCTCCTTCAAAGTCCAACAGGCTTCAAATCTGAAAGGCCTCTGGGATCTAAGAAAGCAAGGGTGCATCAGGTCCATCACAATCCACAACGGACTGTGATCAGAGTTGAGGGCTGGCAAGATATAGACTCTCGAGTTAACAAACAGATTTGCCTAGGCATTATTGCAGAAGGCTCTATCCAGTCTTTCTTTGGTGAATGCCTTCCCATATCTCCCATTTGACCAAGTAAATTTCCTTCTAGAAAATCCCATATCATTGAGTCCACACCTACACATTGCCTCTCTAAAAGCCTCCATTTGGTTATATGGTCTTAATGGGCCTCCCCACTTTTCATCATACCTCAAAATTTCATTAAAATCACCTACACATACCCAGCCAGTTGAACATGTAGGTGTAAGGGCCTGTAATAGTTGTCAACTTTCAGGTCTCTTAGAGGTAATTGGGTTGCCATAAAAGCCTGTAAGAATCCAGTGACCACCAGCTCTCGTTTCCTTTACTATCAATGAGATATGGTGTTGTGTATAGGACACTACTTCAGCTTCTGTTTCTTCTTTCCATAGGAAGGCCAATCCTCCCCTTGCTCCTTTTGAGTCCACCACAAAACTATTTTCAAATTCCAGTTGTCTTTTGACTGTTTCCAGCTTTAATCTATTACACTTTGTTTCCATTAAGAAAACAAAATTTGGGGACTTATTTTGCACCATGAGCTGCAAATTATTCACTGTCGGCAGTTCCAACTTAGACAATTCATAGCTCATGGTGGGGCTGTACCACAGCCTCCACCACCTCGTTTTTGCCAGAATTTTCAACATTAAAGGTCCCATGTTTTGCCTTCTTCAAAGCTTGGACTGCCCCATCTGCCATTGATCTAGTGACTACTCTCTTAGTACCACTTGAGTAGTTTGCTTTCTCCTCCTCAAGCCCTGCTACAAGGCTTTCAAAGCTTTTGTTTCTAGCTTTCATTTTCCATCTTGCTCTTTTCTTGATCTTCTCTAATTCTTGGACCTGGCCTGAGACAAAATGGGCCAAAGATGATGCTTGGGCTCTCAGGTCCAAACTACCCTCAAGGCCCAGGCCTGCCTGTAGGGTATTGTCTTTTCCTATTGTTTCTATTGTACTCTTAGTGCACATCTCGATGCCTTGTAAGGAATAGGTATCCTCTGCGTGAGAAGTCAGCCCTGGACTTTCCAAATTAAGTACAGAAGGGCTTACCTTAATAGGCTTCTGGAGTGTTTCTGTAGACAACCTAGGAGAAATCAGCTTTTCAGTAGCCTTTCCATTGCCTGTGTTGTCAACATCAGTCAAGCATGTTTCTTGGGTTTCTGCAGTTGACTTGGCCTTGCTTCCATGACCATCGTCCCTGACCTCCCTTTCCTTCCTCCATGAGTGACCTTCTGCTTTATGCTGTGTGTCTTCATTGCCATAAGTTTTGTGGGTGCTCTCGTTTTCCTTTGTTGCTGGTGCTCGCAGCCAGGCCCCACACTGCAACTTGCTGTCTCTGGTTGAACTTACCAGCAGCTAGATTTAGCATGCTTGATTACCCCACACTTGAACCAAAAATTAGGGAGGCGTTCATACTTGAGAGGGACCCAAGATTTTTTGCCTGCAGATGATAAGAACACCCCTCTAAGCAAAGCTTCTGAGATGTTGACTTCCACCCTTATTCTCAAGTATTTCCCCTAACCAATCCCTCTTTCATCCACCTGGATAGTAATAACTCTACCTATGCAGCCACCAATCTGAGCTCCAACCTCGTAAGTCATGCTGGAAAGTGGCATATTATATGCATGCACCCAGAACTCCTCTTTGTTGAAAAGGACTTCATTTATAGACCTATTCCCTTCAAATACCTGCAAGCAGAATAACCATCTATCAAATGACCAGGGTCTACCCTTGAGAACTTTCTGCTGGTCTTCCTCTTTATTAGACTCGATAAGGAACTTGTTCATCCCTACCTCTGAAAACTTGAGCCAGCTCTCACATCTCCATATCTTGGCCCTTGTGGACTTGAAAGCTTCTCGGTTTACTAGTTTCTCTGCAATGATCATAACCAGCAGGCAAAACTTGCCATATTGTTATGTTGCTTCAGACAAGTTTAAATTCAGGACTACTTCCTCTTTCTCATTTTCCGTGAGACTGAGTCCTTCCCACTGTTTAGTTAGGTCCTCCTCCATTGTCATCTCTTCAGATCAACCAAGGCCTTCTAAGAGACTAAACTCTATCTAGAGAGAAACCTCAGTCAAAGGACTACAAATTGTGGATTACTTCCACAATAATCTCAATAGATTTAGAACAAGACTTGAAATGGGATGTTCAGTCTCTTTCTTAAGAGGGCTAGGTTTTCTAACACTCTTATTGACCTGGGTTTTGTACATTCAAGGGCGGATTATTCACGTTTTACCAAGTTGTAAGGCCCTTCTTTCATTGCTCTACTAGTTTATTTTGATGACATCTAGAGTAGTGATTTATAATTTGTGAATTATTTAAAATCTTTACTTGATACTAAGTTTAAGATTAAAGATCTTGGTCACCTAAAGAACTTCCTTGGCTTGGAAGTAGTCAAATCCTCAAGTGGTATTTCATTATGTTAGCGGAAATATGCACTTCAAATTTTACAAGATACTAGTTTTTGGCATCTAAACCATTTTCTTTTTCCATGGAGTAAAACTTGAAACTTAGCGAAGATGATGGGGACTTATTACAAAATCCAACAGTGTTTAGAAGGTTGATTAGTAGGCTTTTATATAGATCTTACCATTATGAGGCCACATTTGTCTTATTCAGTTTAGAGACTTAGTCAGTACATAAATCAACCTAGACACCCTCACTTAACTGCAACTCATTGAATTTTACAATATGTTAATAATACTCTTGGTCTTGGTCTATGTTTTCCAACTAATAATTCACTAACACTTAAGGCTTTTGCAGATTCAGATTGGCTTCTTGCTCTAACAATAGGAGATCTACAACTAGGTATTGTGTTTTCCTAAGTGATTCTTTTGTTTCATGGAAAACTAAGAAACAACAGATTGTTTCTCATTTTTCAGCTGATGGTGAATATCGATCCATGGGTTCTACCACTTGTAAAATTGTTTGGCTCCTTACCCTTCTTTCTGATTTTCACATATCTCACACTCATAGTGCTCATGTAAAACCCGGCTCTTTGCTTCACTCACGTACGTACTTAACGCCTCTAAGTTTCCGTCACACTTATAACACCATCTTTCTTTTTTTTCTTCATGCACGTTTCCTGCACTTTGTTTTAAGAAGTCTGTTTTCCATTTATAGCCAATATATAGAGTAAGTCTTTCTCAACCCTAATTGCTCTCCCTTTGTTCTTTTCACGCCGCAGCCTCCCAAGCAGTTCGGCTATCACCTCCACAGTCACACGGATAAACACCTCTCAAGCCGTGCACCACCACCCTCTCCGTGTAAACCTTACCTCAGTTGCACCACCGAAAGGCAGAGCACCAGCCCAGCCAACGAATCGCCACCTTCCCCGGACCTAGCCCACGCGGAAGCTCAGCCTGTAGCCGCCTCCCAACGCCGCCATAGCCTCCATTGCTAGCCCCGAAAATCCTCTGTTTTAGTTGTCTAAAACAGAGCAGCGTCCAAGCCGCTGCTGTCGCACTCCTTCGTGAGCTCCTCCGCGTCGTGCCCCACAGATACTGCCGGCGAGGACTCCCCATCACACTGGTCCACCGCACCCTGCCTCAGTTTTCCCTCGGTAAGCTCGTGCACTTCCGGTTGAGGTCCTTCCCTTTCGGTCTCTCCCCCGTTCTCTCACTGTCCCACTCCCTCTCTCGGTTTCAGGTCTCTCTCTCTCTCTCCCCGTGCAACGCTGTCGAGGACATCATCACCGACTCAGCCCAGCCTTCGTTGCACTCCCATGGTGTCACTGCCTTGTTTGGTCGTGGGTGAGTTCTGTCGCAACTCCCGCTTGAGCCTTGCAGGTTGTGTTCGGTAGTTGTGATTAGTGCTTAAAATAGAAACATTTAGTATATATATATCGGAGGATACAGTAGGTAGAATGGTGTGTTTCGGGTTTGACCTTTCAACCCCTATTATTAAAGGCATACTTTATTTTCTGGAGGGGCTTTCAATGAACTACAAGATTTATACCTATAGACTTAATTTTATTGATTAGTGTTTAAACCTAGTGAATTATTTTTTTAGCGAGTAAGACTTGAGATTAAATAGTTATACGTCATTTTGGTAAACCCGTCTAATTTTATTAGACGTGATTTATTATGTTTGATAAACTGTTTTAGTAATTTTATTTGACGGAGATTTTTGTTTTTAGCAAGCTAAAATTTCACTGTTATAGATATGGGTAGTTAGACTCGAATTTGATTTTTTTATATAATTATATTATATAGTAGGAATTTTAAAGTTACACTTCAATTGTAAGTAAGTTAGAATTAAATGTTTAGTCGAAGTCGGATATTGATGAGTTTAGAAAGTGATGTTGAAAATAATGAGAATTTTGAGATTGAGGAATTAAAAATGGACTATTTTATAAGTGTAGGCTTGAATATCAAAATATGAGATTGATTGGAGACTTATAAAAATTTACGTGATTATCTTATAGGCGACGATTAATTTTGGTTCGACATTATTGAGGAAATTTTCGAAAAGCTAAGAAGTCCAGGTAAGCGGGGTTCCTATGCTGGATTTGCATAAAAAGAAATGAACTGAGGTTGGTTTGTAAAAAAATGTGCATGTTGTTTTAAAAAGAAGAAGTGAAAAACAACCTCAGTATATGTTTTGCATTCCCTCATGAGATACATATGAAAGAGAAAAGAAATGTTTTTGACATGAAATGTGTAGACATGAGCAATATTTGACATGTTTCTGAAATATGCAAAAGAGCGAATATGATATCATTGAAATTTTTATGCATGTGATATGAAATGATATGGATCTGTTTTTGATCAAATAGAAATGATATGAATATGTTTCGCACGTGTTTTGATATGATATGGATATGATAAAACTTTGGCATACTTATCTGTTCTGAATATGGTTCTGATATGATGATACTGTTCACGTGATATGGTTGGTACCACCATGATATGATATGAGTGCACCCACTTTGGAAACAAAGTGGTCTTTTTACGTGTTCTTTCCTGTGTGCACACTCGGGGCTCCGAGATTGAAAAAGGGGAAGTTCACCACATGATACTGCCTGGTTTGGCCACCGGGGATAGCACAACCCTACCACGGGGGTTAAACATGGTATATGATATGACATGATAAGATGGAGATGTTCAGTTATGTTATGCCAAAGTGTTTTTGAATATGAAATGGATCCTCAAATATGAATTGTTGACTTGAGTATGAAATGTTTGAAAAGTCGCTCTGATTTTCTGATAACACGTTTTCTGAGATCTGCATATAAAAATAAAATGTTTTGTTTCTCAATATTGAACTTTCTGAAAAGGGCTCATGTTTACATGCTAGTATATGTTCTCTGCTTACTGAGTTGTTGATAACTCACCCCCCTTATCTTCATATATTTTCAGATGATATGGATTTCCCAGCTGGGGGTCAGGAATAGAATTGAAGCTGGCTAGATATGGATGGAAGGATTGGGTACTTTAGAGTACCATTGTTAGTAGATGGATTTAACTTGAGTATTTGAAGTACTTTACGTTGTTTGGACCTATTGAGACCTAAAGATGTATTATTATATTTTTGAGGTTATTGGGAGATTGTGGACCCCTTTTTGGTTTATGTTTTGTAATGATAACTTATGGAGTTTTATTATGGTTATTTGGAAAAATATGAATTGTGTGCTAATCTTAAAGTCCTTGGAGTTTTAGGTGCTTGGAGAGACGGGTTTGTTAGTGACATAAGTTAACTCTCCGGACCCTCGGGTACGGGGCGTTACAGCTCAGTTGTTTTCTAATATTCAAATTGCCTTACACATTGCTACCAATCCAGTTTTCCGCGAACGGACTAAGCATATTGAATTGGACTGCCATTTCATCCGTGACAAGATTCAGGCTGGAGTAATCAAAATATTTCATCTTGCTTCCCAACACCAACTTGTTGATGTTCTTACCAAGCCTCTTGGCCATCAACAGTTTCAAAAATATTTAATCAGCAAGATGAGAGTTCATTCCATTTACTCTCCATCTTGAAGGGGGTATTAAGTTGAAAATGTATTTTTACACATGTTAGTTAAACATCTTATAAGGTTTTTTTTTTTTTTTATAAAGAGCCGAGAATCACATGTCCACGAGTGACCCCGTTCCGATTTTATTAATAAACCCTCACTTATGGCGGAGGAAAATCGTGGTTACATACCAATACCTGGAGATACAATATAAAGTTTCGAAACCAAGTATCAAAAAAACCTAGTTTTTGCTAGCCAACAAACAAATCCTCACCTGCAAAAAAAAAACCGTTAGCCCAACAAATATAGACATAAAATCATTATCAGACTTACTTTTGGGCGTTTGGCATTTTCTTGATTTTGGAATACAGAAGTTTCTAGGTTTTCTTGTTCTCTTAGGTTCCTTGACAAAGCATATATATTATATACACATGACTTTGCCATCATGTGTAGCTAACCCAATTTCATCAACTTTATGAAGGAATCATATATAATTGCAGGTGTAAAATTAAGAAGATGAAAGAAAAATTAGGTATATATGCAGAAATATTGGTTAGGAAGTTCGAAGGCCGCGCAATGGGAAATGATCATCAACAACTGCATGCATGCAGGATAGATTCAGATCATGTGAGGATCTAGATGAATGAATTTCATGTATATATAATTAAGTACCTTAAAACCCGGCCTAGCTTTGTGCAATACTTTGATTGATAGATAGATGATCAATAGTTTGTGCTTTCGAGCTCTAAACCATGCATCTGCAAAAGTTGAATGTCCCATGGAGTATTAAAATTAAATTGAGTTTAAAAGGTACTTTTGCATGTGTAGTTCCTTTTTGTTAGCTTTTGTGAGAATGAAAAACACAAATTAATGCAAAAAAGAAGAGATCACAAATGCATTGAGGGTTGAGCCCTGAATGTGGAGGATATTGAGGCGTCTCAACAAAAGAAATATGCACCTCATAGCACTGCACACCAACCTACAACAGAAGCAGAGAATGATACGAAAGTTCTAGAAGATATTCTCACAACAGAATAAATATTCTCTAGCCACCTGTCATTGTATTACTTGCAAAGTTGTATTGTTTGTTATATGATACTCTCTATAAATAGCACAGTAGGATGTACACAAAAAGATATAAAAAGAAAGGATGAATTCTAAGCAACGTTGCAAGCTGTGTTAAGTAGTGCATTTTCTCAAACATCTTGCATGCATCCCATTCCTTTCAATTCTCAAAATGGTATCTAGAGCCTAGGACTCTCGTCTCCCTCCTTCCATGGCTTCCCAAGAAAAACATTCTTCCTCCCACCCTCCCACCTCTCTTCTCACTTCCGCCTCTCACTTTGTGACCATCAAACTCACTATTCATAACTTTCTTCTTTGGAAGGCACAAATTGTGTCCTTCCTCAAAGGCCATCAACTCTTCAGGTATGTTGATGGTACCATTCCCTCTCCCACTGCCTTCATTGATGGTAACCTGAATCCTGCTTATACACATGGGTACTTCAAGACCAACTTATCAGCTCTTAACTCATTCCTCTCTGATTCGGTTCTCCCACTGCCTTCATTGATGGTAACTTGAATCCTACTTACTGTTTATCTTCATGTAGGGCTTGGGACTGACTACGAATCCCTTGTTACCTCTCTCACCACCTGTCCCGATCCTCTTTCCCCCCATCAAATCTATAGCTATCTATTCAACCATGAATCTCGCCTCTCTCAATAGACACAAACATTGCTCTCGAGTTCTCCTCTTTCTGCAAACACCACAGTTACTAGCTCACCATCCCTACTTGGAACTCCAAATAGTGGTCGCACCAATGGCTCTCGCGGTCATGGTAACTTCTCTCAGGGTCGTGGTCGTCACTTTCCTGTTCTAGCCGTGGCAGCTCATATTCCAATTTTTTCCCAAACAGAAATTAGTCTTGCCCTACCTGCCAACTTTGCCATAAATTAGGCCACACTGCCATGACTTGCTATCACCATTTCAATCACTCGTATCAGTCCCCCCTCCACCCTCCCTAACTGCAAATATTTCTCATGTTCCCCCTTCGACCTCAAGTGTTTCTCACTGGTTTCCCGACACAGCGGCAACCAACCACTTTACCCCTGATCTTTCCTCTCTCAACCTTGACTCTGACTCATACAATGGGTCCAACCAAGTCAGCATCGGCGATGGGTCTTCACTTTTGATTCGGCATGTTGGCTCGGCTTGGCTCAGCTTCCATCTCCTTCTGGCATATTTCTCTTACACAATCTACTTCATGTCCCTTTGATTTCTCGAAACCTTCTCTCTATTAGGCAATTTTGTATTGAAAATAAGGTTTTCTTTGAATTTCACTCTGATTTTTTTTTTTTTTTTGTTGAAGGATTTGCGTACCAAGGTGGAGCTCTTTCAGGGTCCCGTTGAAAATGGTCTTTACCTTCTGCCATCGCAACCCCGTAGCTCTTCAACGGCTCCAGCATCTTCCTCTTCTTTTCTTCCACAAGCTTACGTTGACACCCGCACATCAGCAAATCTCCGGCACCATCGCTTAGGACATCCCTCTCCTTGCACAACTCGACTCACTCTTCAGAAGTTCCAACTTCCCACCATGGCAAGCCATCATCTCTCCTTGTGCTTAGCTTGTTCCTAGGCCAAGGCCCACGCCCTTCCCCATCCTCCCTCACCCTCTCGGTCCAGTAGGCCTTTTCAACTTATTTTCCTAGATGTATGGGGTCCAACCCCTATTTTATCTACAAAAAGTGGTCGTTATTATCTTTCTATAATAGATAATTTCTCCAAGTATCTTTGGTGTTTTCTCATACATTTAAAATCTAATGTCTCATCTATTGTGATTGTGTTTATTCAATATGTGTGTAACTTCTTTTCTCAGAATATCCTCTCCATACAAATTGATGGTGGAGGAGAGTTTCAACCTCTTCGGACTATTTTTCAATCACATGGCATTAATCACCGTATCACTAGTCCACATTCTCATCAACAAAATGGGACCATTGAAAGTCGCCATAGACATATCGTTGAAACTGGCTTGTCTTTACTTGCTCATGCTTCCATGCCACAAAAATATTAGGCTGAATCTTTTCAAACTGTCACTTACCAAATTAATCGCCTCCCTACCTCGGTCCTCAATAATAAATCACCATTTAAAACTTTAATGGGTCATCCTCCTGGCTATCTTTTTTTGCGTGTTTTAGGGTTGGCTTGTTGGCCAAATTTAAGACTCTACAATCACCACAAGCTTGATTTTAGGTCCCGAAAATGTGTCTTCATAGGCTATAGCCCAGACCATAAAGCCTATCAGTGTCTTCACCTTTCCTCGGGCCGCCTTTATGTCTCCCGTGATGTGGTCTTCAATGAGCAGGCCTTTCCCTTTGCGTCCAAGACCAATACTCCACTTCCCTCTCAAACTCATGCCTCCATGCCTATTTCTCCGAGACTTTCCTTAATCACCCAATCCTTAGGCCCAGTTTTGTCTAGCCCATCTAACTCATCTCAGCCCATACACTCTCCCTCTTCTCGAACAAACACTAACTCTCCTCTTTCTTCATCTGCCGCCTCCCCCTCTCCAAAAATACCTCTACCGAATTCCTCTGCATCTCTGTTGCCGTCCCTCCCCATTCCCCCTGCTCATTCTCACCCTCAGCCTCATCACTCTATGACAAACCGTTCCCACACCAATACACTCCGTCCTCGAATACGCACAGATGGGACAATCCCATGGCCTTCGAAACACACCTCTACCTCCCTTACTACCTCTCTCTGTTTCCCTCAAACTTCTTCTCCTATTCCAGAGGAACTCACGTCCTTTTATGAAGCAACCAAATACCCCGAATGGCGCTTGGCCATGGCTGAGGAATTTCAAACTTTACTACAAAATCAAACATGGGAACTTGTCCCCTCCAGCCCTAGTCTCAACATATTGGGCTCGAAATGGGTGTTGAAGACCAAGAGGCATGCAGATGGAACCCTTGAATGGCGTAAAGCATGCCTTGTGGCCAAGGGCTTCCATCAGTAGCCCTGTCTGGACTACCATCAAACCTATAGTCCTATAGTCAAACCCGTGACTGTGAGACTCATCTTGTCCATTGCCGTGACTTCCAACTGGCCCCTTCACCAGCTCGATGTGCAAAACACGTTCTTGCACATTGACCTCGAGGAAGCAGTGTTCATGAAATAATCGCCTGGTTTTGCTCATTTGGATTACCCGTCCCATGTGTGTAAGCTAAAAAAGTCTATGTATGGATTGAAACAAGCCCCTAGGGCTTGGTTTGCAAAATTCACTAACAAACTGATTTCTCTTGGTTTTGTTGCTTCTCAATCTGACTCATCCTTGTTTATTTTAAATACTTCATCTGACTGCATTTATATTCTTATATATGTTGATGACTTGATTGTTATTGGATCCAACCAAAGGTTTATCTCAAACTTTATTTCTTCATTGAGTTTGCATTTTCCTTTTAAAGACCTAGGAATGCTTCATTACTTCCTTGGCATTGAAGTCACTAGGAGCTCATCAGGTCTATTTATTTCCCAATCTAAATACATTAAAGATCTGCTTATAACTCGAATGCATAATTCCAAACTTATCAATATTCCTATGTGTTCTTCTACCAAGCTAACCTTACTTGATGGATGCACTTTTGATGATCCACAACTCTATCAGAGTGTGGTTGGCAGTTTACAACACTGGCATTTACACGTCCTGACATTTCATTTGCCGTAAATAGAGTCTATCAATTTATGCACTGCCCTAGACTTCCTCACTGGCAGGCAGCAAAGAGAATTCGTCGGTATCTTAATCACACTCCTTCTCTTGGTCTACATTTTTCTCCTTCCTCCTCCTTCAAACTCTCAGCCTATTCTGATGCTGACTGGGCCAGGTGCCCAGATGACTAAAAGTCAACTGGTGGGTTCTGTATTTACTTTGGTCATCACCTTGTGTATTGGGGTTCAAAGAATTAGGCCACTATTGCTCGGTCTTCTACTAAAGCCGAGTACAAATCAGTGGCTAACACGGCCTGTGAAGTTCTATGGATACAGTCCTTACTCAAGGAACTTGGTGTTTTTCTGATGCATTCTCCTACTTTGTTGTGTGATAACCTAGGAGCTACATACTTATCAGTGAATCTAGTACTTCACTCTCGCACAAAACATGTTGAGCTCAATTATTACTTTGTACGTGAGCGAATTGTAGCTAAAATGCTTCTCAAGTATCCTTCATCTCTAGCAAAGAGCATATCGTTGATATCCTCACAAAGCCATTATTTGCTGCAAGGTTCATCCAGCTACAATCAAGCCTTATTATGGCCATAGTACTGCTTGAGTCGTGGGGGGTATTGAGGCATCTCAGCAAAAGGAATCTGCACCTCATAGCACTGCACTAAGACTTGCAACAGATCAAGCAGAGAATGATATGACAGTTCCAGAAGATATTCCCACAACAGAATAAATATTCTCTAGCCACCTGTCATTGTATTACTTGCACAGATGTATTGTTTGTTATATGATACTCTCTATAAATAGCACAGTAGCATGTACACAAAAAAGATATGAAAAGAAATGATGAATTATGAGCAACGTTGTTGTCTATGTTGAGTAGTGCATTTTCTCAAACATCTTGCATGCATCCTATTCATTTCAATTCTCAACAGAGGATAATGATGATCAGGTCCCTATTATATATATAATATATATGTATATATATAAATGTTTTAGTCACAAAGAGCGTGATCTTTCAGAAGTGGCAACTGACAGGAGTGTAACTACATTCCATACCCTTGGATGATTGGCATTCACAAGGAGGATATCCTTGTGGCTTGCAACCCACAATACTAAAGGGTGGATTGGAATACTCCCTAGTGGGGTGGCCTGGCTGCAAGCCGGCCATTCCGATCCTTGAGGTTGCTGTGCACTCACCTAATTAAGGAGTGACAGACAATGTAACACCCCGACCCCGAGGGTTCGGAGAGTTAACTCGTATCACCTAAAAATCATTTCCAAATAATACTTTTAAAATAAACCAGAGTCTCCATAACAATTAACCTATTTGTTCAACACGAATATCCATGTTCCTACATAAGGGCACATCAGTGGTGTATCATTAATAAACATAAACTTTCCCACATAGACTAGGAATATCCATTACTCAAAATACCAACACCACATACAATATTAACACTATCAAAAGACTCACCAACGGTCATTGTACCCTAAGGCACTTAGTCTTCTATGATCAACAATCTTGCAAGTACTCCCTATTCTTGATTTCTAGCTATTACATCAAAATTATCTAAAACATATGATGGAGATAGGGGTGAGTTATCAACAACTCAATAAGCAGAGAACATATACTAGTATGCAAACATGAGCATTTACAGATTTCAGAATGCAAAACAAAACACATTTTATTTTTAGAATGCAGAGTCAGAACATGTTATCAAAAATATCAAAGCGAAAGTTCACAATTTTCTTATTCAAAATTCCCTTGGCACAACATAACTGAAACATCATATCAAAACAGAATTCCATGTTTAACCCCCGTGGTAGGGTTGTGCAAACCCCGGCGGCCAACCGAGCAGAAACAAAATGTGAATCTTCCCCTTATCATTCTCAGAGCCCCGAGTGTGCACATAGGAAAGACTATGCAGAAAATCACTTTGTTTCCAAAGTGGGTGCACTAGAAACAAAAAAGTTGGTACCGACCCAAACAGAGGCCACAGTTTTACACCCGTGGTAAGGTCAGAACAGAAATAAAATGTCATGCCAGAAGTTTTAGAAATCACATCTTATCATATCAGATTACAGAACATTTTCATAATAAAACAGAATTAGATCACAAAATATAATTTATGTACAAAATTTCATATTCGTTCTTTTTTGCACAGTTCGGAGACAAAATGTCAAAATAAGCTCATGTCTACACCAGTCATGACAGAAAATATTTCCTTCTTATACAGAATTTTATGAGTAATGCAGAACAAATAACTGAGGTCGTTTCCAAAATTTCTTTTCATAACAAAACATGCATATTTTTCAAAATCAACTTCAGATTATTTTATTTTATGCAAAATGTAGCATAGGAACCCCGCTTACCTGGACTCCTTAGTCTTTCAAAAACATTTCTTCAACAAAGCCGAACAAATATTAATCATCACCTATAAAAATCATGTAATTATTGTAAATTTTCAATTAATCATGTATTTCGATATTCAAACCTAAATTGCTAAAGAAACCTATTTTAAATCATCAAACCTAAAGTTCTCATAATTCCTAAAATACCATCATTTTCTAAAACTATCAATATCCACTTAATCGAATTTGTACCGAATAAGAGATTTAATTGAACAAGTGTTAAGACAATTACAAAACTCAATAATAAGTAATATTTAAAATATCTAAAGTACCGACAACGTATTATAAATTAATAGAACACTTAGACTACTCTAAAAATCTTATAAAATACATCATGAAAAACTCATCTCTTAAAAATAGGTTTACTTTCTTTAGTTAACAATATTATTAAAATATTATCTACACAAAATAATATTTTATGAGACTTAAAAATAAAACCCACTTAAAGTACATAACCCAAAAAAGACCTATCATCCGAAACATATATCTGGAATTTACGCTAAGGTAAATTGGTAATAGTACTCATCTATTAAGTTAACACTTTATATATATATATATATATATATAATATATATTATGTACGTATATAACTTATAAGAACAAGACCGGATGAACAAACACACGGAATAACACCTAGTATGTGGCGAAAGAGGCTTACCCAAGGGAAACCGAGGCATGCTTGGAGGGGTAACGCACGACGGGGTTGACTGGAGGAGCTGTGGTGGCGCGGCAGAAGAGCGAGAGCGCGGCGGAGCTTCCGTCGAGCAACGCTGAGCACGAGAGAAAGAGAAGGAGAGGTGAGAGAGAGAGAGAGAGAGAGAGAGAGAGAGAGAGAGAGAGAGAGAGAGGAAGCAGATGCTCACCATGAGGGGTTACTACAGGCTGAGGTGGTCTATGGGTGTCTGGCGTCCTCTTCCGTGGGGGTGGCGATGGCTTGGAGTGGCTAGTGCGGTGCGGTGCAGTGGTTCAGTGGGTGGATCTCTGTTTCGGGTGGCTAAAAATAGGAGAATAAACTGTTGGGTCTTCCGTGAGAGGGGTGGCTCATGATGGTGTTAATCGTGGTGGTTTTTGTGAGGTGGGATCACAAGGTGGTGGAGCTCTCGGTGGAGGGTGAGTGCAGCGGCTTATGGTGGTTGAACTACTATGTTTTTCAGATATCACAAATATAGGAAGACAAGGCTTGAAACAGAGGCTTCAAGGGCGCTGGGCGGCAGCTTCATCTAGCTGGGCACGGTTGGGGTGGTGAACTAAGAGAGGCTGAGGTACAGACGCGGACGGTGCTTGGCGGCATCGCGACACGCGTATTAGCTTTGGGGTGGCGGTTTACTAGAAGCAAACCGAGCCATTCGGTTTGGTGTCTTACGGATAAAAGGTTGTGGTCTGCACTGAGGTTGAGGGGTGGAGGCTCAGATAAGTATGGAAGGCTAAGAGCGTGAAGAGAGAGTAGCGGCACATAAACTAGGGTTGAGAAGAATTACATATAAATATGTATATATAGAAGATATAAATAGTAAAGGGAAAACCTAGAGGAAGGAGATGAAAAGGGTATGCATGAAAAAGGAACCATGTGACGTGTTCTAGGTACTCCCACAGGACTGAACTCTTTAGCAAAAAAAATAATAATAATAATAATAAATAAATAAAAAGACTTGGCCCACGACTTTGATCATGCATGGGATTACTGTATGGGTTTTACTTAAGTTTTGGGTCTTGACTTAACCTAAAACAAATACATTTATCCCATAAATTTTTCTGATGAACATCCACTTGATCCATTAAAGACTTTAAAACCTAATTTTCAAACCTATTAAAAGAAAAAAAATTATATACCGCCAAAAAATATCTTAGGCTCAAACTCTCTTCTAAAAATTTTACTCATAATCCCAAACGATTTTTCATAACTATAAACCCAAAATTTAACGATTTTTCATAACTATAAATCCAAAATTTTGTAACGCTATTTGACTAGGTTCGGGTGTTACAGACAAATCAATCAGGCAAACTATATGTTTTTAGTTATTTTCTGTTTTTTTAAATTCATTTATATATTTTAGTATTTAATTTTTAAAATTGACATGCATGGCTGCATCCAAGAAAAACTAATTGTCACATTAAGTTTTATTGTTGACGTGATAATTCTGTGATACTATCACATCAGTACTCTGTAAGGCCAGTAATATAGTAAAATGTTTGTACATATATGATTATTACTCTAGAGTTATTTAATGTACTAATTAAAGTATTGATTATTTTTGTCATTGAGATGATCACGATGAGATCACGACTAACAAGGCTAATATGTTACTAATATAAGACTTTAAAATGTTAAACGTATACTTTTCCCCGATTCCTTCTATGATCATTACATGTACGTACTTAGTGAAAACTAGCTGAATAATTTGTTCATCGATCTTTATGTCACCTATATATATATATATATATATATATATATATATATATATATTAATTTCTCCAAAACGCGATGCCTATACGTGATAGGTTATAAAAGTTCCTATATTTTTGGATGGATGCAGCTTCGAGTTATGATCAGATGATCACTAATTTATTACTTAGAAGCTAATTCATGATGTACTTCAAAAGATTATAAGATGCACCTTAATTCTCAAAAGATATATATATATATATATATATATATATTTACTTGAACTAGATGCACGTACACTTTTCGGAACTAAAATATTTTCTCTCCATATATGTTAGTCTTAGAATGAAAAGTAAAAGCAGAGAATAAAACAGGAAAGCAAAGAGCACGAAGGAAGATGGAGAAGGTACGAATTAAATATTCCTCTTATCAGAATGTGTCTTGCACTGTAAAGTGATGTCTAAATATATACAATTGTCTGTAACAAACTAACTGCTTTCTACCACAAATAGAGATATTTACTGATAATTAATAGAATAATAATCAAAGAATACCCTTCTTGAACTTAAAGCTTGATGCTAAACGGCATGTATCTGCTGCTGCTGTGATGGTTAAACGACCTGAAGCTGGAATATTTTCATCTTGTAAAACCAAGTGGTAAAAACTAATAAAATATGGTAGCTGTGGGGCATGACTAAGATCATATAATGTGGACTTGTTGATGGTCCGGATCTTTCAACAATAATGCTGTCCTGTCCAGCCAAGTCCATATATGCACAGATGGAGAAAGA